>NW_012130066.1:7665266-7666509 GCF_000143395.1 Atta cephalotes | reverse complement strand
TATATATATATATATATATATATATATATATATATGTTGCTTTTTTTCCTTAGCGATCAAAAGTGGTTCTTTTTAGCCTAATTTTATTCGGCTAAATTCTGATATTCTCTGATGCAGCGTTTTAAAAATTTTATTTCAATTAACTCTCTCTCTCTCTCTCTTTAATTACTTTTTCTAACGCGAATTAAAAATACGAAATGACGGCAGTCAATTTTCATAGCCGTGCTTTAAATAGTTTAAATACATATAAATACATTTGTCGAAAGAAGAGTTTAAATATTCGCGACAATCTTCATAACTCCATACGACAGGAAGAAAGACATTTAAAGATTTCTTGCAAGATATGAAAATTATACGGATCAAATAATTCGCATACTCGATGACGCGTTAGCCGATACAGCGAAATAATTTTCCAGCGATATTGCATATTCGATCTTACGCGGAATCGGCTAATGCTTAATATTGATATAATCCGCGAAAATAATGGATTCATCCGTCTAGACGAACGGCGAATATCTCCATAATATTTTCCAGGCAAGTATTGAAAATCTCATTTTATCGTCAGCATACTGTCGTTCCTCAAAGCCCCCGGCTCGCCTTCCTCGATTTCTTCCTTTTTCCACCTTCGTTCTTTCCCGCCCTTCTTTTTTCCGCAGTTCAATATCGATCCCGGACTGTTTTTCCTTTTTTTCTATTTCTACGAGTGCCGCCCTTTTTCCCACCCTTTCCCGCTTTCATCGGACGAAGAACGAACCCGCGACTTCCTCTACTCTCTGCGTGCGGTCGGTACTTTATAAAAATATTCTCGATTGCTCTGCAGTATCGAAGGAATCGTCCGAGCATTGGTCCTTCGCTGGATAAAATGACGTTATTGAAGGCGATGATCTTAGGCTAAGAGCTGCACTTGAAGCTTGTATTCTCGAGGACAACACTTGACGGCAGAAATCCCGGATGCGCACAACTGAGAACCATTGCCCTTAATTCTGCAGCCTCTGAGAGCTTTGACGCCAATTGAAACTTTGAAGAATAAACAACTTTCAAGGAAAGACGCAACTTTACACATCATATACATATCTTGATACAGAAATAATGTGCGTTCTCTTCCCTTTCCCTGCCTCCCTTTCTTTCCATAATAAATAATGATTCAGTCATTTCCTATCTTTTTCTCCATATTACATTTTATATATAATATAATAAATATATTTTTTCAATCAAAGAATTTAGATTCTTCTCTCTCTCTCTC
>NW_012130066.1:7644873-7664542 GCF_000143395.1 Atta cephalotes | reverse complement strand
GTATTCTTCTCTCTCTCTCTCTCTCTCTCTCTCTCTCTCTCTCTCTCTCTCTCGCTCTCGCTCTATTTCTAATCATCAAAGATGCAAAAATAAAACCTGGTGACCCTAGTTGACCTGTTTACAAGAGCAAGCCAAATCGCATTGATTCTATTAACTGCAGATTGAGGATAAATTTAATGCAATATTTATTTTATTCCTTTTTTAATGACATTATCTACGAATCGGTATTTTCGCGCGCATTTAAAAGACTATTAATGTTAATTCGTATATTCCTAGATACAAAATTGACTTGATTGCAATGAAAATTTGTTCAATGGAAGATTGTTGATTTTATAATTTGAATAGATAAAGAATAATAATTAATATTTTATAAGTAAATCTTTGAGTTAGATGTACTATATGTCACAAAAAATACGTACTGTTTTTTCGGTCTCTCGTTTTTTTTACGGCTTAGATTTTTCATAGTACAACTTTTTTTAAAATTCGTCAAATATGAAAAAAGATGGCGACAACATTGATAGCTGCAGTTCCTGAAGCTCAATATTTCTTCAAAAAATTTTCTTTCTTTCCTTACTCCGTATCTTTCTTTCCTTTCTGTTACTCCGTTCTGCCAGGTCAAATATCGATTCTGATATTTCCACTCGATCTTTTATCCTTCAGTTCCAAATATCTGGACGACTGACGACTTTTGTAACATTTTTTGCTGCTGTTTGTTAACCCTTTTGAGATGATTGTGATGCATAAATCATAAAAGCATGCGATTTTATAATGCTCGTCCTTAAGAATTAATAGACAATTAAAAATAAATGATAAATAAAAAATACTGAAAAATAAATGATATGATATAAAATAAATGATATAAAACTGAAATTTGTGGTCGAATTTTTTGGATGCATCCGACACACAATTGAAACTTTCTGAGAATCTCTCGCAATAGTTAAACATTTTTTTCTCGCAAAATGTAATGGTAAGAAGTACTTGAGTCTTTAATCGAGTGACTTTGAATTGTTGTCTTTAATTATATATAATTAATATAATTAATATAATTATATATAATTTTTCTCAATATACGTATTTGCTGTAGTAATTAACATAACATTTTCTTTATTGACATTTACTTTTTTTTAATTTTTTTATTTCGAATCAATTAATCAAACTTTTATCTAATTAAACAGCATATTTTTATTTTTGTCGTTACTTTTACTTCGAATTTTTTTATACAAATACCACAATTATAAATATGTAATATGTATAAAATATGCTATAAATGTTATCTTTCAATGACAAATTTTGTATTAATCAAATTAACTTTTCATTAGCAAAAATTTTACTATCTATTTAAATATTATATTTAACTTGGAAATTGAAATATTCATGTCTGTCTCTTCTCCTTGACAATATCAAACTTCAAAAATGCAAGCAGATAATGACATCATCGTTAGTGATTGATATGATATTAAACTTTTTAACTTAATAAACTTTTTAACACATATTTAATTCATAGTTTAATTGCTGAGATACTTTATATTGATGATTAAGCCATCCCGACAGGGGAATTAAATATATATTTTCTAAGAAAAGTTCACTTTAATTCTATCAAAAGTTATAAATTCAATTTTGCATATAAAAAGAATTTGACCTGACTCGACTTCACAATTGAAAATTGTCGCATGAACGATTTCCCAGGACGCAATATTTTTTTAAACATCACGATCAAGATCGAACGTAAACGCGATGGTGTCTGCTAGTCGTCATTAAAAAACACGTGGCCCTTTGAAAACACTGGCCCCTCTGTTTCTTCGCGGCGCCCTTTGCTCCGCGCGTTACTTTTGAAGAGATGACGACGATGCGCGACGTATTAATTGCCTCCTTTTAGTATTCCATGCCGTCGTACGTATAAGCCATTCATCTCAGATACGCAATACGGGATAAATCGATTTCTTAATCGCGCAAGGCGGATAATTCGTCACTTGTTGGTAACATCAATCGAAGGCGACTATTAATAGCACATAAAATCCTTGAAAAAACAAAATCTATAATTCTTGCTGCGAACAAATCATCGCAGTTAGCGAATAATTTCCAGTAAATAAATTTAATCCTGAAGATAATAAATCTGGCACAAATAAAGCTAATTTTCATTGAAAACTCTAAAAATGTTACCGTACAAAAATATATTAATATTATACTTTATATTATATACATATAAAAATAACATAAAGTAAACTACAAAATTAAATTACTTTATTGAATAAATAATATTATACGAAATGAATGAGACACTTTTGTCTATTTTACTATGTATTTTCAACGCTTTCTAAATTTCTTTAAGTCCTAATCTACAATGAGGTATCTATATATAAAATTATTAATTTGTACTTCTTTTTCTTACATATACCTATATATATAAAATTAATTGAAAAAATATATAGATAAATTCTTCTATCAAAAATCAACCGAGATTAGAGGAAATGCAGAAAATAAAAATTTTACTACGCAATTAAAATAGAAGTAACGCTTTTCAATTATTTCATACGTGATCTATTGAATCTATTCAATTAATTAAATCTAATCTTATGATTCAACTTCAATTTTTAAGTTACTTTTAATTTATAAAATGTTTTAACTTTTAATTTTTAATTTATAAAAAACGAAAATACGTGAATATGTTAAAATGAACAATAGCTGCTTTACGTTGCGCCGCATTTGCCAAACGGCACGGTGGCTGCTATTTCGCGGCTGGAAGATGCAAAGAAAATCTCGAAAATCCTCACCTGTCGCTGCGGCACGGATCAACGAAGTACGAAAGCGGATAATTATGATCGATGACAAGGACGAGGATCTCCCTTAAGCGCGGCTCCCAGGGCCACGGTCACGTACGCGACTTACGACGTGCTCTCAGTACGTACGTCCGCCTCTCGTACCTGACATTCCCCCCCCCCCTCCCTCCCTCCTTCCAAGAACGTCCCGCACGCGGTTCCCATATCACCGATGCAAAAATTCAAATTCGCCGTCATTAATAAAAATTAAAGAGACATCAAGAGCTGGTCTACTAGACCGGGTCACCCTGACAGCTCCTCGGCCGTCCTGTGTCTGTGTTTGTGCGCGTGTATAAGCACGTTTTTCGGGGTGCAGCTACGTTGTTGTTGGGATTCACGAGGCCCAGCCACTTTTATCTTACCTGCTACGGCACAATAGCGTGAGACTATGGGCCTTTTGTTACTTGGCATTCACGATGATCTGCATACGCACCTCTACGGTACAGCTTAGGGCGGCCACCCCGAGCCCGTCGAAAAACTATGCGGTTTTTTCATCCGAATCGGTTCCGGGAGCGAGCACCCAATGCCGATGTTCGCGTCTTCGCCGGAAGCATCCGACACTGTTTTTTCTCCTGTTCTGATAGAACGGGTGCTAATTTTTTTTCCTTTAACCCTTTAACGTGCTCCCTCAAAACGGTACATTCTCGCGATGGATTCTTAGTCACGTCTCTTGGGGCATGATCCTTTAAAAACGTAGCCGCGATTTTCGTGCGACCGATTTTTTACCGTTAGTTCAAAAAATAATTATATAACGTCAAAAAAAATGTATCTTAACAAAAAGTGAATATGTTTGTGCTTTTCTCTTCTGATTAGATTATATGTAACTCTTTTGAAAATATATACTATCTAGTGTACTCTTTTACTTGCTGTAAATAAAATTAATTATATTATAATTGTGTTTAAATGCACAAGATTTATAAATTTATACATGGTATATTTATAAAATATAAAACTATAGAGAAGAACATACGAGAACATGCGTCACATAAGAGTGAGATTTCTACGAATGTAATTTCACAATAAAAATAGTCACGTTCGGATAGCAAACTCATTGCTCCGACAATACGTGGTGTGAAGGGTTGAAAATCGCAGAAAATGTTTCTACGTGGATGAACAAGAATATAAACGGCGAACGAGAAGGAGAGAATCACGCTGAAAACTGCGGCAAAAGGACAGCCATAACTCTATCCTGAGCCCAAATGTTGTGACACCGCCGCCAAAAAGGACTCGGCGTTAGGTCGATGAATCTATCTTTGTTTCTATTGTATAACCGAATGTAATATCTACCTACTATGTCGTAAAGAGGTCATTTTTAAGAAACAGCATTGCCGATGTGGTAAATACAAACTTAACTGAGAAATCTAGGTGAAAACTTGTTTTCAAACATCTAATAGAAGATCATTTAGAAATGTACGTAGTTAAGATATTATCTTTCAATCATTTTCATTTTTGAAAGAAGAGATTGGATAGCATAATCTGATAAATATTAATCTGACAAAAAAATAAAATGAAAATAACATAAAATTTTAATCATGGATAATGATATGATATGAGTTCTTTTTTTAATTAACAAAAATATATTAATTAAGATAAATTAAATATATTAATAATATTAATTAAGATAATACTTTTACTATAAAAATAATACTAAAACAATCAGAAAAAATTATACAAGAATCACTTGATGACATACGTTCTTATACGTATAAAAAAAATCTATTCTATATGAAAAAGATGCTAAAATAGATACAAAAAATTACATCGGAATATCGTTATACGATGACGCGATATAAATTGCTTCATCGTGAAACTTTCGTTTTACCGTTTCATTTTGTTCAATACGAAGTGAACGTTAGTCCCGTCTTTTTTTTTCTTCATTTCATCGTGGCACGTTGCCCCAGAAATTCATTAACCAATCGGAGACACGGCTTCGTCATCCAGAGGCATTCTGCGCGCGGAGATAGAAAAAAAAATCTTATTTCGACACCGGTCCCTTAACGAACGGTCCTGGTATACCGAGACAATAAACCGTGCCTTACTTCTCTCCACTCCTTTTTTTTGTCTCTCGCCGAACAGAGACAAAAATCCCGTTGCGCACAATTTGCATGCCGGCTGTCGTTGCCGCGTTGAAGGTGCACATGCAGAAAAAGCCGATCGAAGAAGTAAAAAAATGCTGGCAGGGGTTGCGGGAACCATTATTTTAATTTTCGTACTGCTACCGTGTCGAGGGGACGAAAATGACGAAGGAGAGAGAGAGAGAGAGAGAGAGAAGGAACAAGGGAGACAAGAAAGAGGACAATGGGGGGACTTTCGCGAGAACGAGGAAGGAGGGGAGAGGGGCGAAGGTGAAGGATAGTTAAAAGGAGGGAAAAGAAAGGGATGGATGAGTCCTCTTTTGCATAATCTTCGTCAGGAGTGGTGTTCCGCGCAAGGCCAAGGATTCTCGCGCAAAGAACGATTTCAGTTGCTGTTCCGAAGGCGAGAGGGAGGGGTACGAGAACGCGCGGCCAAAGGTGTTTTGCATCTTGTCGAATAAAATGATACGGGACCCGCCGGATGAAGTGCGCCCTTTCTTCGCCGTGAAGAAATTACCCTAAAGAACGCCTCTAAGCGTTTTAAGGGATTATGGTCGGGCAGGCGTAAAAAAGCCTGGAAAAAGGGTTGACCACCCGCTGGGCAAAACCGACGACAGATTACAACCTCCGAAAACGTGTTACCGATTTCGCCCATGACGCGGCATTGCGCTAACATACCGCTACTAAGAGTTTTCATCTAGCATTTTGTTACCCTCAGCTTTCGAGATGGCAGCATAGACGTTTCTTCAAATGTCAAACGTGACTGTGATATTTTTAATATATTAATTTTAATGGCTATTTTGCTTACTTTGTTACAAACGCGAATTCTCGAGATTTTAATTAATTCCTAACGGTTAAACTTCAACCAACGATGGTCATAGTTGTTCACCGAGATAACGCGATCATCCCCTCGAAAGATGCCAAGGGGTATCTACTACTCTTCCTCGCCCGTATGCATCGTATGCAGATTGACTGATTGTCTTGTACATTCATTCTTTTTCTTCTCTCTCCCAAACTATCGCCCCCTCCCCTTCGAGAACATTCACGGACGGTGTTCCGTGAGAATGCCAGAGACATTAGCATGCCGCGGATTATTTAAATCGTCCCCCCGTTGTCGTAGTTCCTTGTTTTTTCCCCGAGGCCTCTGCGATAGACTCGTGGCGTGGGTCCCGCGGGCACCCATAACCATAGACAAAAACCGGGTGAGCCCTCAACGGAAGAAAAGAAAGAGAGAAGAAGAAACAAAGAGGGAGAGGATAAACGAGGCCTCGGGATAACTCTTCCGCGTGCTACAGGTTCTACGACCGATAAAGAGCGTCCTCGAGATGTCTGCCGCTTCTATTCATATTCAAATCCGGTCCTTTTCACACCGTACGGAGATAGAAGGCACACCCTAATTTCTTGTCTAAGAAAAACAAACGAGTCCTCTACGATTAAGGATTCTCTATGATCTCGCGCTTCCGTAATGGGAGCGCAATTATAATAATGTTACGAATGATATAATTGTAGACGATGATCCCATCGAATAATGAAAAATGTAGTACATTTTGAGAGCTTAACAAAAGTTTTAAAAACTATAAGATTAAAAAATTCTTTCTTTTTGTTTTAAAAACATACTATGATAATAGACTCTTTCATTAATCCTCTCTTAAATCGCGCCATAAATGAACTGTTACCTGATTAACGCAAGAAAAACGCCACATAACCACCACTATCGATTCAAATGAGCAACTACTTTTTTCCGTTATTCGTTCTCCTCTCTTATTCATTCCCTTTCGCGCAAATGCGCATACACGCTTTTTTCCCTCTTCCCCAAAAGTCTTTTTTTCGCGCTTCCGTCTATTTGTTTTCTTTCTTTTCCTTTTTTTATCTCGAGATGGAACCCGACGAAAGAACACCGCTATGTAAAGCGATCTTCAACCCTTTTTGGCGCCCTTTTTCGCCGTCGTTTTTCGAATCGTTTGTGTCCCGTCCTGCTTCTCACCCCCGTCGTTTCTATTTCGATTTTACTACTTCACCCCTTCCCGACTCTTTCACACTCATTGTCTCTTCTTCTCTTGACAATCTCCTCTAATCCAGTCTCGTCTAAATTATGCAGGATTCTCGTCCGGAGATAGCACGTAAAGGGTGAAAGAAAAAAAATAAAATCAAAACAGGGGTAGCGTATTCCGTCCCGCTGACACCGCGCATTAAAAAAAAAGAAAAAAAAAAGAGAATGTCGGAGATTTTTTTTCCTACCATTTCCGAAGCTTTGGTACCGTTGCATCGCGCATTTAACGGTGTCTTTCTTCCGGCCATATTTAATTCAGGCAACGTTCCTACTTCTCTTCCTTATTTCCTTCTATTCCCCTCTAACCGTCTTTTTCTTTTGAATTTTTTGTCGTCGATCTTTTTGTCGCGACTGCAGCTTTCGTCGAATCCGCGAGAAACATAGAGATTACAGAGAAATAAATTGAAAACTTTATGATACTTGTTAGATGTTACTATGATTTAAAAAAGCTAATTAAAAGAATGTCTTTTTTTTTCTACTATAGCCATCCCTATTATTAGATGATTATATTTATGGTCCTCTTACAGTACATTTTCTAACATAAAAAAAAATTGCTTTACATTCGCAATAATTGACCAACGTTGTTCGCAATATATAAATATTTGCTTTCATACTTTAGTGTAAGTTATTACTTTTCTAAGAATTAAGAGAGATCCTTCTATTCGCCAACGAGCAACGTTTAAAAAATAGGACATTTCTTACGTTAGACTCGATAATAATTTAAGAAAGATATAATATTAAATGAAATTTGGATATAGTTTCTAGCATATAAGAAATCGTACGTATGAAAGCTGATTGCAATAAGAGCGTACTCACGTCACTGGAAAGGCCATTGTTCCACGGATAAGGCGGTTGAGGTGGGGATTGTTGTTGATGGTGAACACCGACGCCAGTGGCTGAGTGCGGATTGTGAATGTGCTCCGCCATAACACTGACCCAATGGGCCAGTCCGCCGCCACCGGTGGTCCCAGGACCCGTACCACCTGTTCCGGTCCCTCCCGTTCCTCCGCCACCTCCTCCGCCACCACCACCACCTTCTTCACCACCCTCCGACCACGCAAATGAGTTTTTCTGGAAAGAGAAAGAAAAACATGAATTCGTTAAAAGCCTATATGCGTTTAAAATAGTATTAGTAGTTTTGGGTTCTCTTATTCTTCGTAACAATATTTTCCAAAAAATCGAATTTATTCCTCACAAGTGTTGGTGGTAAACTAAATGTATACGAATTAATTGTTTTGTCTCAATGTTTTCCTATAGTATAGTGTTTTTCTCGAATTATTAATATTAATAAGTATTTTATTTTTGTGCTTCATTAATACATATAAATATTCAAAATTATAAAAATTAACTTTTGAAAAGAAAATTTTGTGTCATATTTCCAGAAATGTTAAGATTGCTTCAAGTATTTAATAATTGTGCAAGTCGGCTTCTTCTTCAAATTGATAGAAGGATCTTAGACCGGAAAAATCTTCCACATGCATATTATATAATCGCGGTGATTTTATTAAACTCGTTCATTCTTGTCTGTGACCGGTGAGGCAGCATTAGGTATTCATGATAGAGTGCGCGAGAAGAGTTAGCCCATTAATAAATTGATCGATGAATCGGCTAACATTAAGTCGGAAAGTATATTTGACATCAAAATATCTAAACTTTTATATAGGTATACTTTTTCAACTCATAATTTCAACGATACTAAATTAAATGATGAGATAGAAGATACACGATATATAAATACAACAAAATGTATATGTATATATTATATATTATGTATTATATATATTATATTCAATTGTTTCGTTATAATTTTGTCACGTATACATATATAATAAAATAATGTCTTCTTTGACCTATTAATTCTTTAATATTTATTAATATTTGCCAAGAGGAGAAATATTCGTATTTTGGAGCTTGAGCTCTTACAAACACACCGTAAGGAAATCTAACAGTTACACAGGATATAGATTATTTTATACGTGTATAACGGTCAACACGCACACATTTACAAATTCGAGTGTAATTATACCGATCCGCGGCGCTATCGACCGCAAGAGACATCGTAAGAAATTCATAGCCCCAGACAAAGAAGAGAAAACGTACGTCGGACGATATCCAATCGATATGTCGTCGAATGTAGAAGCGATGAGCACGGTTATAAAAGTAGATGCAACTGAAATCATCTTTTGCTACTGGAATGCTCTCACAATTCTACTTCGCGATATCGGCTCCACATTATCCGTTTCCATTCGAACAGAAAATTTCATATCATCGAATAAAATTGCGTTGAAATTTAGTAATATCATTAGCACTCATTTCCTGTATTTAATATGTGTAATCTCTCTCAAGCACAAACGATCGTTTCACAATGAATTAAATATGAGAACTTATCTTTTCAAATATTTACAAATCAATTACAATCAACTTTTGGAGCAGCATTTAAGTTTACGAATAAGCCAAATCCTTCTGTGTCTCTTTAATATTTAATATTACAGCGTTCTACATTACATCTTCGTGTCCTGCTTACTGCGCTCTCTTTCCCTCCTTTTAAATCTCCAATAAAATATACATATTCATACTTTTTAAATGACCTCGGAATAATCGGGTTTTAATCCTTTATCGTCTCTTTTCTTGCGAAGTGAAATCTCAACCCTCCGTGGCATAGCAAACTAATCGGAGTAAATCGTTAATTAAGGGGGACTCTGGATTGAAGTTGCTAATTGTTCGCGCAGCGCGGTGCATCGTGAGAAAAACGTGTTACGAATCGCAAGCCTGATTATTAGTTTCTCGAATAGCCTTCCCCCAGAGCTTAACCAGGGGTGTTATTTCTTAAGGGAGTCTCGAAGGGGGATGGATACGTTTCATTATTGCGAACTAACTTAATTACACGTTCTCGGGCACGCAATATGATGCCCATTTTTCTCTCTAGGCTTAATACAAGTTCCAGATATCATAAAATCTAATTTGAAAAATAATTAATTTGTGATTGGCTACTGACAAAAAGTTTGGTGATTGATAGCATAAACGTGATAAAAACGATAATAAATACGTTCGTTATTATTTTATCATTGTGCCATAAGTTGAAAATGTTTGACTTTAGGTAAATTTATTTCTCATACTGTTACAAAACGATCAATTAAATCAACGCATTTCTCTTCGTAATAATAAAAAGATATTACGAGATTACAATGAAAAGCTATAATCCATAATGGAAATTCGTTGTCGTAAATAAATTGATCGATTAAATAAAGAATTGATTCTCATGAAGGGTATTGCGAAACCGATAAACTCTGTACAATTGAAATGAGGAAAGCACGCAGGTGCTTGTTTATGGATTTAGGTCAGGAATCGCCGTAGCTTCGACTAAAGCGAGCCAAAACGATAATCGTGCCAAGAAAAGTTCCTTTAAGGCTGTAACTCGGGCAAAAGCAAAAGAAAGCAACAGGAAATAGCCGACAACTCGCTACAATTGCAGCTAATTAATAAATTATAACAGAAAAAAGTTCTAGTATTAATCAGGATACACTTTTAAAAGGTTAATTAAGTTTATATCTTTATTTAAAGTAACAAAGATATAAACTACCACTTAAAAATTATGTATTAGCACTTAAACATGAAAAACAGTATAATAAGTAGCAATTACTGTTAATGGTATTAAATACTTAATCAGTTTTTAAATAAAAAGTTCTTTAACAGAATCGCTTTAATCTCACATTTTAACTTTTTATATTTTAACTTACTTTTCACTGGGTCGCCAAAAATTAATCGCTGCTTTCTTTCTCACGTGTAATAATTTTTTAATATTTAATATTTACCCGTCGAGTTTTTTTTCCAGTTTTACACACAGTCGCGTAAACAATATCTAAATAAAACCATTATAAGTCTAAACTAGAAATCAAGGTAAGCAATTCCCGAGTGTAATGAAACATTATCAAGCCAGAGGCAAAACGTATCGGGCGAATGTTTGAAGAAGTAAGAAAATGGAGTATTATACGAGCAAGCGGAATCACGACTCGGCCTCGTATTTTATACCATCGTTACGCGAAAACTCGCCACCACTAACTATGCTCTAACTTTTTAACTGACAACTTATACCGGCAACAAACGCCAGCCACGTTAGAACGCACTTTATCTCGCAAACAGTTTCACCGACCTGTCAACCGGCCTTTAACTCTTCGCTAACTATCCTCACAACATCGTCCTTGGCGACATCGTCTACGTTTTCCCATTTGATATACTTCCTCCATTTCCGTTTATATGTTCCTAATATACCACGAGTACTATGCCCACGTGACGTTAAACCGTGCGTTACAGTAACTTTTTAAGGAAAGTTTTAACTCTATTTTCTATCTTAACACTAATGATGGTATATTAAATTTCAACAGAAATTAAAATAAAAGCAAACATAAAATAAACAAAGAGTTATTAAAGTAAATTTGAGTTCATTATTCCACTCCATCATCCCATTTTTTAATATAGTAGTTTAATTTTTAACTTCTTATACATCTATATTAAATATCTAAATATGTAAATGCATATAAAATGAAGAATCTGACAATTCGCAGAGCGTAACGACGCTAGCTGTCGTAAAAATATTTTATGCTACCAATGTAACAGTAATAGAAATTTAACCACAAACAACGCAACGACAATGCAAAAATATTTCTCAGTAGTCCAGTCTAACCTCATCGTGATCTTCCCGATGAAGAGCTAAGTTCCTTGGAAAGGCGGGCACACTGCTGACGGTCAAGCCCTTCAAATCCTTCAACTCCTTCAGTGCACCGAGCGCGTTTAAGTTGTCCTTTAGGGATGCTAGATTGAAGTTAATCCCCTGCTCTTTGAAATTGAGATGCCTGTTGAGCACGGTTTTGCCTAACGCGCTCGCCAGCAGACTGCTATACAGCTCATTGCGTAAGATAAACTTTCTTTCGGCACTGCTGTCGTCCTTGCTCGACACGTCGTTAGAGGAATCGGAGTCCACTTCGACGGAAGAGTTCGAGACGACACTCATCGTGGACATTTTAGCCGTTCTCGTTACACTGTTTCGATGCAGTGAAAAATATCTTTCGGGCTTTCAAAACACACGAAAAGTAGCCCTTTTCTTTGGTCTCCTGCGAATCTCGCTTTTCGCCTCTCTTTATTTTAACGAAAGTGAGTTTCAAAATCGTAAGGACCTAGTAAAATACCTGTACATGTGTTCCTTGTATATGTATATAGGAATATATAATTAAATAGGTTTTTAAATTGTGTATATATATATATATATATATATATTTGTTTATTTATTTATATATATTCCGTAATCCTTCTATTTATTTATTTAGTTATTTCGTGCTCGGTTAAGAGGATAAAAACACCGCGCGGCGCGCGCGGTCTGAAATTGCTTCAAGAGCCCACGTGGCACATTAATGTACGGTTAAAAACTGCTTAAAGAGCTACAAGGTCAGCTTCCGAAGTCGAGCGTGTCTATCCGCAGATTCCATGCTGTCTCAAAAAAAAAAAAGATTTCCCTTCCACGCAATGTGATTCTATGCGTGGGGTAGGATATAGGGAAAATGTGTCGACGTGCTTCGTCTTCGTACGCGCCTCGAGTCTCCTGTTTTTATTGCCTGTTGGCGTAATCGGACGCCATAAGACACAAGTACGTTGCTTATTTATTCCACCTTCTCCCTCTCGGACAAAGAAGGCGCTCTTCGCTGTTGTACAATTAATCTCTAATGGTATTATTATACTATCACTATGATTGTTAGCAGACTAGTATCGAGGACTAAAGCGCTCCTTATCCTCCACCTGTTCTCCACCGTTTCGATCGCACTCTTGTAATCTCGAACGCGGTCGTAATCAATACGGCCGAGGAGGAGGCGTTTTCGTTTCCTTAGTGTATCTAAATTTATATTATTAGTGCGCGCCGCGTGCTTCGTGACCGGCGCGAATTCGAAGGAAAAAGGACCGCGTTGCATTTAGGAACTTTTGCGCGCGCAGCTCATTACGCATGGCCGCGGGCTTTCTAATTGGCTGGTTAATTAGCGCGGGAGGCTCCATTCTCGTCGTAGACACGAGGTTTCGACGTGCGTCATCTCGATTTTTTTCTTTTTCCCTTCTCTCCCTTTTTCCGCCTCCCTTACTTCCCACTAATTGTCGCTCCCTTAATTTTCTAATCTTTGGGCTAAAACACGTGAAAAATAGGAACTTTGGTTGATCATCTGGGATCTCTCCCGTTTTCATGACATTAACATCGATGCTGCTTCCTTTTCGTTAAGATTTGTCCCTCAGTGAGAACATGCAGCATCCTCCCCAAACTCGCCTTCCTCCACCTGGTCGGATCTCTCCGTCGCCAGGAAGAAGAGGAGGAAGAGGAAGCACTGAAAGGAGCAGAAACATCTTCCTCGGTGGCGCGAAGTGGCATCGAGTAACATCCCCTTAAGCCTCCGTTATTTTCGGCGGCGTCATCCTCGTGGCGTATTCGTGGAACTCGTTCAGGAGGCCGCACGGCCCCCCTCTCTTCATCATTGGCGTGAATGACGCGACTGTCGTCGAGCCGAGTGTAGCCGATGAGCACCGGCGGGCCTTCGCTTAGGCCCGATTCAACGACGGGCCCTATAGGGCCCCTCGTAAATCGCGGACGACGTTCGACTCGCTCACGTCGCTCGTTAGGACAGTAGTGGGGGTAAACGTTCGGTCAGTCGTGCTCGAGCCTTGGTAGAGCGCGGTTAATTTCTTCTTCCACGTTGCACGTACGTGTTTTCTTGCTATATTAGACGTTACGTCGAGTGGTCTCGCGACGACCGCGTGACGTATACTCGCGTCGTTCGCTTCCTTCCGCTTTTACGGAACCGCGCGCTGGCTCGAGAAGGGGGTCGGCCTCTCGAATCCCAGTTTCTTATGTGAGCGCGACCGCGCGACTGGTTGATGCAGTCCGCGGCGGAGCATAAGGAAGCGGAAGCTCGGCGCTCTCTTTCTCCGTCCTTCTCTCCCTTTCTATCCTTCCTCCTCCTACCGCCGTCTCCTTCCTCCTCGATCTCTCTTTCTCGCACTTGGGGCCAAGAAAGGCGCGCACGCTTCGCCGTGGCCGCCGGCGTCGTCGACGTCGTCGTAGTCGTCGTCGTCGTCGTCGTAGTAGCCTCCGTCTTTTACTTCCTTTTCCTCGCTCTACCCCTCTGCCTTCACACTCCCACTTACCCTCTCTATCTATCTTACCCTCCTCTATTCATTCTCTCTCTGTCGGCCTCGCGGACGCGCGGCGCCGCGGCGCGGTAAGAAATGGTAGATGGAAGTAAGAAGGAGAAAGAAACAGAAAGAATAAGAAAAAGAAATCAAGTACGAAAGACAGAGAGAATCTCCAAAGTGGAAGCGGAGAGAGTAGAGTTGCGGAGAGAAGAGAGAATGGGGTAGGAACAAGAAGGGGGTAGAGGGAGACGTAGCCCGCGAAGAAACAGATAAATATAGATATTTTTCCTTCGGCCGGCCACCTGAGGAGGGGGTGCAAGTAAGAGGGTGATGGAGACGGTCCGAAGGGTGGGAGTGAAGGCGGCAAGGAAGTAGAAGGGGGTGGGGGAGTGTGTTGCACGCTCACTTCCCGCCCCCCAACCGAATTGGAAAAATGGAAATAATAAGAGTCGCCTCCTAGGGGTTGCATGGCGCGCTGCACGAGAGAGTTTGGAGTCGGGGGGCGAGAACGTCGGGATGGCAAGAGAGGTACGGCGGTGGAAGTGGGTGGATTGGGTGGTAGGAATTGTGCGCAGTGCAGCATGCGCTCTGACGACTAGAAAGCACACATCCAGGAATCGATGTGTGCGAGTGTCACGTGTGCTCCAAATAGGGAAGGGGGCAGAAGTAGGGGCGGTTTGGAAGATCGCGGCAACGCTGTGTGTACACTTGCATATTTGTGTGCGTATGCGGCGAAGAATATTTTGACGAGTGTGTCAAAAGCGACATGGCTACCATTTTAAGCACAAACATTCGAACGTTTCATGCAAGTTAAACCCTCGAGAGATATAAAACTAAACAAATCCCACTTAATTAATACATGCGTATAGTAGTTTTTTGTAATAATTATTTATCTCTGAAAGAAACGTGAAAAAACTACATGAAAAGAATCTTTGTAACGATATAATCGTATTAATTTCAATAACATTTCGAATAATTATTTTCTCTCGTTCAAGTATTATTTATATAATTTGAAAAAAAGGGGGAAAAAAAATAATAATTCCATTCGATTAATTCAATCTCGCGCATATTGAAAAGGTTTGTCAAAGAGAAATTTCGTAACGAAAATAGGTTCAGTGAAACATCAGATAATAGTCTGATCACTTTCAATGGGTCTCGAGTTATACACGCTCGTTACGATCGATCGGCGTAAAAGATTCAGACTAAGAGCACGGAATAATCGGCGCCGCCGAAATATACCTTAGCCTCGTTTTATGAGAAAGTTCGCAAAATAATCGACAATGAGTGGGCCATAAATGCAGGTAGTGATGCGCTTCTTCTCGAGTGACATCAACTTTTTCGAATTAGCTTGATACGCACGTGGAAGAACATCCGGAAAAAAAGAAGGAGAGAGAGTGAGAAAACGTGACTCCCAGGCGCTCTCGGAGATTCGGACTCTTCTTTAACAGAGAATATAATCGGGACGAAAGCACCGGCAGCAAAAGCGGGAAAGAGAGCTCGTCGTGCTTCTAATGCCTCTAACGGTGCATCCCTAATTACCATTATACTATTGGTATGCAGATATCCTCGCACTATTGGAGAACCCTTTCTTCCTTTCGTCCTAAATAGCCCGATGAGGGTGCCGAGCGCCACCCTTTCCCCGTTGCGGTGTGCCATTCTGCGCACAATATTATTTGTGTTTTGGTTTTTCGGGGCGGAGCGGACCGAGAAAAGAGTTTCACCGGTGCTGCACAATCGCTTGTGCTCAGAAAGTTCGCCTCTGTCTTCGATTTCTCATGTTTCCTTAGCACCTTATCCTCCGAAAAACGGTCGTTCTTCCTATTCAGAGCTTGGAGAGCATTATCCGTTATTACGCTCGTCACGCATGCAAATGTGTCTGCCATTCGCGTGAGAAGTCATCCTTTAAAGCACTCGAAATGATGCCACCCCTGTTTTCTCTATATAAATCTTCCGTTCAGATTCTGTTATTGTTCACGAGGCAAAGTACGCTCTATTACTTCAATATTATTACAGTTGCGAAAGTAGTTTGAGAACTTTGTATCGTCGATTTGCTTATTGGAATGTACAATGACTGAATCTATTTTTAAGCATACGATACAAGTCGGAATTATAGCGCCGAAGACAGTATATTTCTATCTAAAAGACACGTGAATGTATACACTCTCTCACAAAATACATACAATTAAGAATTCGATATGAAAAGAGATTTATATTAATCCCGTAGTAAAGCTGCTGCATTCTTTCTGCTCGAGGGACAACATGCTTCGCGATAGACATGAAGGAATGGAGTTACGAGAAAGTTGCGAAGAAGGGGGCAACGAAAATTAAAGAAGCGCTAAGCCGGGCGCTAAACCGAAGAACCACTTGTTGAGCAGCTTGTGGTGGCAGCACGCCGGTTAGAGGAAGATCGGAGCGACTCGGAAGCGAAAGTAGAGAAGGGAAAGGGGCTCTGGATGCGACGGGTTGGCGGGAGGGAGTTGGGTGTACGGATATGCAGATGAGGGGCGGCCGCCCCCGTGTAACTAACTTCTAACTTTCGCGTAACGGCCGGCGGCGGTGGCGGCCTTCCGCCAGTTTTACACCGACAGCTCTCGCACGACGAGTTTTCATCCCTTCTTCCCGCGTTTCCCTTACCCATAGAAAATTAGATCCCCGAGCACTGAGCAGCCCACGCCAATCTGAATCTCTCAACCCTTGACTCTTTAGTTTAGCTAACGTTTCGTTTCAATTTTGAAAACTTTCAAAGAATTCTTGAATTGTGATTGTAAAATGTTATTCATTTCCAAGAAACAATTTTTATTTCGCAAATATAAAAATATGAGTAGATGTATAAAGGTGTGAAATAATAATTTTAAAATTGCTATTTTAATGTTACCTAATAGAATACTTATCATAATTTATGATGTATACGATAATCTTCATGAGAAGTAATAACATGTTTTAATATAGTAGTATTTTTTTGTTTTAGATTACTATTGACGATAAAAAAAAGTAATATTTTAATTAAATACGATTAAAATAATACTTGATAAATGGAACAAAAGTGTAGAAAATGTCACGATTAATTATAACGTGGATTTATATATTCGCATTCCTTAATAAATAAGAAATGCAATTATATACAGGATGTTCCGAAAATTTTTGCCAATCGCTTTTGTGCAGATAGAGCGGACTAAACTGAGTCGAAAAGTCCTCTACCATTTTGCAATGCTCGCAATAGTTAACGAGATACTGATCGTTAAAGATATACTAATGTCAAAACGTACGCCCGGCACGCGGGGAGTGGGAATAGTTTGGCAGGGACATCGGTCAAGTCATGACATGGAGACTCGCCTGCCAAGCTACTCCCATCAAAGAGCGTACGCTTTGGTATTACTAGGCCGAATGGATCCGCTATTTGGCTATTTTTAACGATCAGTATCTCGCTAACTATTGCGAGCATTGCAAAATGGTAGAGGACTTTTCGATTCAGTTTAGTCCGCTCTATCTAGACAAAAGCAATTGGCAAAAACTTTCGGAACACCCTGTATACATTACCTACATATTAACATAAGATTTTAAGAAGATGTACTTTTAACTATAAAATCATTAATAAATATATAGATATTATTATTTTTATCTATAAAATATTTTAGTTAAATTAATAAATTAACTAACATACAGAAATATAAATTACAGTTTTCGCTTTTTTTCTGGTACCTATAGATATTTGAAAGAAGATTGTGGTGTGCAGAAGAAATTGCAGAAACCATATTTTAAAAAATTATGAATTAACGTTACTTTACGACGTAACGCGGCCGAAATACGCCTTCCTTATTCCCGGGAATAGAGAGAAGAAAACCGCAGGACAACGGAGCACCGCAGTACTTTTCCATCTCTGGACGTTTTTCCGTTCACCGGCCCGTCGAAAAAAGCCAAAGAGAAGGATGCCTGGCGCCGAGACGCCGGCGACGACGAGTCTCGACCCAGATATCGCGTCGTCGTCGTCGTCGTCGTCGGCTACGAGGGTGGAAAGACGACGTCGTCTCCTCCGCGGCACCCGCTTTCTTTTCTTATTTTTCTCTTTTGCTCTCCCATCTCGAACAAACCCTCCCTCCAGCATATCCCGGTTGAGGTAGGTTTTTCCAACCCTTTCCAACTAGCGTTGCCCTACGAGCACACGGTTTCATACACACACACACACACACACACACACACACACGCGCGCGCGCGCGCGCGCGCACGCGCACACATATACACTCACATCAAACACCGTTTCTGTCCAGCCGCGATGTCTATGTTGGAACGATCCTCGTAAGGATCCCGACGCAACTTCTGTGACGAACGAGTACGCTTATCTTACGAGTCGCTTGTGAATCGCTCCTATTTTTAAGTTAGCGCGAATGAAAAGCGATATGAGTGCAAACGAAAATTTGATTCATTGTGGATATTCAGATATTACGTCTGTATACCAAATTTTTATCATATCACAACATTAAAACTACAACTACTTATCATCTTATTTTTTTGCTTTGAATGTAGAAAAACTCTTAGGAATTTTATTTGCTGTTTTAATATTATTTATTAAAAATCTGTATCTAATAAATAGCTTTTTATATTAAACAGTGATTTACTTTGAATTAAGTCTCTTTTGAGATGAATCGATCGATAAAGGAAATACTTCACACCGAGATCCAGGACTTACAAAGACATTAATTCATTGATCGATTAAACGGTGATGTCAATTGTTTTGTTATAAACTTTAACAATTGACTTAGAATGCTATAAAATATCCTAATAACAATTTATTTAAAATCGATGAAATTAAATATTTTCCAAAGAATGCTCGTTTATTTTCTGTATTTAGAAATTTTCTGACACAGTTGACAAAATCACAAGTGAGAAAACAATGCGTTGTCATTCGCTCTGAACGTTGCTTTAAGACACACTTTTTGCATGGTCCACATTATTGCTGGTGTAAACTGCACACACATAAAATAATAAATTAAGTCGTCTGATATGATCGGGGAGTAGCGCGATTGGTCGCTGCTGCTGGGACCCTCCTTTATTTTTTTTATCGCAAGAATCTCCTTTATGCCAGCCATAAAGGCTCTTACGATACGGCCATTTTGAATTATTAATGGCTATATACGATATTATGCATGGTATTGTAAGTAGAAGTCAAGTTAGTAATCAAGTATATCATTCAAAAAATAAGCATCTGCTTTCGTATTATAATGACAGCCAGTAATATTGCAAATCCGTATTAAGCAAATGTTTAATATCACATTATATGTGAAAATTGCTTCATTGCAATCTCAATAAAGTCTCAATAACATAAATAGTTATTAACAATATAATTGCCTATGATATTTAAATGATTTGGTATTACGAGAGTATAAGAAATCAAAGAAAGTCGCTTATTAAAACAATCATTTAAAAAATCATTCAAGCAAACGATATTATGTTATGTATATAAAATCGAAAAAAGATCCGTTTGAATAAAGATTGAACGATCACATTTGGTTTTGAGTAAACGCTCAGTGGAATTAACTTTGTAATTCTGAAAAAAAATATATATATAT
>NW_012130066.1:7635025-7644141 GCF_000143395.1 Atta cephalotes | reverse complement strand
ATTTCTTCTCTCTCTCTCTCTCTCTCTCTATATATATATATATATATATATAAATCAAGATAAAAGAATATTGGAATTTATAAAAGAGAAGATTCTAGTTTTAAAAAGATATCAATATAAAAAGCTTCTCCTTCTTGTAAAGTTTACAATATCATCATTTTATGTTGATTTATGAAATATAATAAATCTCCAGCAATAATATGACAACATATTATAGTATAATAATAGTAGCACAATAAAAATATAAATATAATATTAAATATATAATTTTATTTAATATTAAATGATAATATCTATGTACAATATTATGTACATAGATATTGCGAGACACACACATTTCAAGAGTTAAACATTATATAATCTGAGAATATTGACAGATTGTCAATATGGAGAATATTGATGAGGCCGTCAACCCGCTGGCCACGCTACATATCACGATCTCAATAAATAAGGCTAGATTTCGATTCAGATGCCGATGTCGGAGAGTTGTCAAGTTTCAGAAAATTGTCAGCCTGAGATAGTAAAATTGTGTTAAGTGTATATTAGATCAAATTAACGCAAGAAGTAAATATTACGTCAAAAAATTAAAGTTGTCAAAAAATTATATATTGTAAATTGTAGCACGTAACAAAATGCATCATGCATTCTGTATTGGTATATCTTGAAATGGTTAGAGCAGCGCTTCACTGCTGACTACTTGAGATTTTATTCATCGCGTAATGTGTCACGAGTCGTTTGCAATGTATCGCAAAAGACATCGTGAAACGGAAAACGCAACATAAGAAGGAGATGGCACACAAGGCAGAACATATTTTATGTGTCGCTATAACAGATATATTACAAAGAAATAGTGAAGTTTTTTTAACAAAATTTAAAGCACGATTAAAAAATATCGTGAAAAAATGCGATACTTTTTTCCTCCACCTACATATTTATATCACTTCATCTATTGTGTTATTTTAATCGGTAAAAATGATATTAAAAAATTACGACATCGTATTATTGCAGTAGCAATAAAAACGGTGCGTATTCAATAAAAATTGATGAGCAGGAAAAAAATAATTTAAAAAATTTTTTTTAAATTTTCATTATTACAACTGCAACTATGTGTCATTTCGAAACTCTGCATAAATTGTACATTATTGCAAATGTGTTTTTCTTATTTATCCAAAAATTAAATAAATTATATTGCAATATTGTAAGAACATTAATTACAATTTTTTAATTTTCTTCCTCTTTTTTCTCTTCCAAAAAATTCTATCAAGATATTGCTATTTGACTAAAATATCGTAGCAAGAAAATATCGATAAAATCTACATATCAAACTATTCTTCCAACTGTCATACAAGAATTAATTGAATCTCCAAGTAGATCTATTATCGTATTATGTCGTATATTAAAATTCGTCGTCGTATTTGAACATAAAATTGCATGTCTAAAACAGAAACAAGGGAGGTTACTTGTATACATTTTTAGGGTCAAACGTGTATATTAGGGATGTATCAGCGGGTGTTCCAAGTGGCGATTAGCGATACACGCGCGCGTGTGTGACGGACAGGTCGTGACCTAGGCTGTCTTGAAGGGCAGACATTTTTTAATCGATAACCAGCCCCCCCCCCTCCTCCCCTTCCCTGCGACGACCGACACCCCCGAAGGCAGCGGAGGGTGATGAGGTCGCTGACTAAAGGGGAGACTGAAGGGGGTGAAGAGGAAAGAGAAAGAGAGAGAGAGAGAGAGAGACCGCGACGATCGTGGAGGCGCACAGACGCCGCTGTACTTCGGTACTCTCATACCATCAGCCTAAATAAAGGCCCATCCCTTAAAGCGGATCGGCTCGAAAACATTGTTAAAGGGGATGGAGCGCCGAAAGTAGTCTTGGCTGGATGAAACGGGTGAGATTAGCAAAATACGCCGGTCGTACTGATTAGTCACGACAATGGAACACCGTTAATAATAGCGTTGAGAAAATTCTTTAGATGTGAAGACATAATTTTAGCAAGTTTAAACGCGACGAAATCATGAAAATACGCAAGTGGATTACATCAAATATTCAGTACACAATGAATCATTCGCGAATTGCAGTGAAAAATAAGATTTTCCATATGCAACATATTTGTCAACACATGAAAAAACATTGAGAAATTAAATATCGGTACAATAGTGCGGTAAGTTGCATGTACGATAAATGTCCCAGCTGTTCAAAATTGCACAAAGTAGTTTTAAATAATTAAGCCAATTAAAATTTTATGATGATGTTAAAGTCGCGCTGGCAATTTAATAAAACTTTGTACCGTCTTTAAAATTTCGCTCTAAACTTCTAATATTTTAATACGCGTGGCACGAATGATTACGTTCCATTCGACAATCCAAGCTCATTGAAACTTTCGAAGAATCATTGGCATTCCCTCACACAATTCCTCCCCTTCGACGTGTCATGAGTTTCGTCCAGTTACGTCAGACTACGTAATAACAAAATGAAAGGAAAAAAAGGAAGAAGAGAAAAAAAAGCAATAAAGAAGCGAGCATGGAGAACTCGGGACGAAACGGCAAAATATTGTTTTTCCATTCTTCTCGTGGGCGACGATGGCGAGACGAGGTGCGAGCAGTGTTTTCAGAAAAAATACATCACCCCCGGTCGCCACCCCCGCCCGCGGCATGTCGATCTGTATTTTTTCCACCCCTGTCCTCCCCCTCCCATCGCGTTATATCTTGCTCCCTACGGCAAACGCAGGGCTTGCAAATTTCGAAACGAAAACATCGGCCGAAAGTAAAACCAAACTTGTTTTGCGCCTTTTTGCAGTTGCAAAACAAGGCAGGTGTAAAACTACAATAAAAACTCTAGTGTAGGATGGAAAATAACGTTTCATCAATCACATCGCTATTTCTCTGTTTGTTATATTGCAGCCTGAAAATTTATCACTAAATCTGAACCGACATCAATGCTGATTATTTTCCACTATTAAATATTTTATCCTTAATCAAACTATTTCAATTTTATTGTTAAACGTTTACGATTTACATCATTAAGACAAAAATATTGTATAGTTATTGACTGACATAAATATCAAATTAAAAAAAATATTTCTATCATTATATTATCATCTATAATCCTAATAGAAATGAAGTAAGTTACGTTACAAACTTTCATTCCAATTCAATAATATATCACTATTACTATTAAAATACACGCATATTTTTTCAAGAGCATAAAAACATAATTAAATATTTCAGAATTACTTTTCTAGAGAGAAGTTTGTAATAAACTTTCCTCGATGTGGAAAATTTCGAATTTCAGATCGCTACATTTTACACGAAACAATTTGCAAATAATTCACGTAAAGCGTATAGACCAAGTTTAATCGATAACTTCTTTCTCCGACACTCACGTTTCTGTTATGTCAAACTAGGGATGAGAAACAGCGTTTGCGAAAGAATAGTCGGTAAATTCTGCAATGGATTTTAATACATTATCGTCTTCAGAATACATTCTTTCAACTAGAGGAGATAAGCGCATTTAAGAAAAAGAACTGAGGCATTACAACGATTAATGACTGCAATTTCACTATTTCTGGCGACAGAAACACCGCGCTGCGCTGCGCCATTGTCGATTTACGGCTTCGATACTAATTGCGCCTCCGTTAGTAATTAATATCTCCTTAATGATTCGGCGAACCGTGAAAGAAGCGAGCAAGCGAATGAGTGGGCACGACCGATTCACCTGCAGTGCTTTATTTTACGATCGCCGATAATTTCTGCAACTCTACACGGAGTCGAAGCATCCTGCAGCGCACGTTGTTCGAGACAATTGGCAGCCGCGATCGAAGTCGCGCTTGAAAAGCGCGCTGCCGCTAATTACGATGGAACGGCGCGGCGGGAAGCGTCAACGTCTCGTTAGCGCAGATTTTGTTAATAGCGACGTGCAACGGCGCGAGGTTCACCTGTTGCGTAAACATGGTAACACTAGGTGTCCCGGAATTCTAAACGAGTAACCTCAGGAACGTCCGATAAAACGCGTCACTGAACGCATTTCTCCCTCCGTTTTATAAACGCTGCAGTGAGTTGAACTAACGAATGAGTGAGCGAATAGTAAATGTGACCGATGTTTGCCTTCATAATAAATTGTATTGAAATAATGTGAAACGAAGAAAGGAAAAGAATTGATATTTCGATGGGCCCGCGTGTTACATTTACACAGAGTATAAATTTTGCAAAATAATCAATATCGCGGCGCGTCAGATGAATCAGACTTACAATTCGAGATACGCACTCGCGCATTAATCCTGATAACGCCCGTTTTGGCAACGCCGGTGGAGATGCGGCAGCGTTTAAACACGATCATATATCACACCTGGATATTATTTTTATTTTCGGGCGGAAAAAAATTATCTCTGTCATCCTTTGCAACCTGTTGCAGCGCAAACGCTACAAGGGGGAAAACAAGCGTTCGGATTGTCAAATAAAAGTAATTGAGAGAGTGCGTCGAAACGGTCCGCGGATCGCGCAGCCAGTCGTTGTTTTTCTGGATAAAAAAAAGAGGAGAGAAAAAAACGAGAGAGAGAATATTAAACGGTTACCTGTTGCGATCTGTTGACTGTACGAGCGAACGATCGGATTTTAATCATGAAAAAGGTAAACAAATGCTTTTTTATGTTATATTACAATCGCGAGCAACGGATCACAGCGATTCGAAACTACAAAATTGAAATTTTCTCGGAGAAATCGCACTGCGAAATCATTCCAGTGTGATGCCTAACTATTTCGTTGTCAACATTTCTCATAGCCTTTTTAAAATTTATAAAATCTCCAACATAAATCTCTTTTCCCTTATCGTGTTTTTCAAACCAAATCGTTTCTTGCAATCTTTTTATTTTTTATCGTATCAATTAAATCTGTTTATTTATTGCACCTGTATTTAGTCATCGTAAATACATCCGAATGTATATAGTTGATATATGATCAATTTAAAATAAAAAGTAGAAAAAATAGATAAAGTTCTAAATTAATGTCACTGATACTAATATTAAAAAATTTATTAAAAAACAGAATCAATCGAGTGACTTCTGAGAGGCTTATACATTACAGATTAAATGTTTGTACATTCCTCGTTCAGTATATAAAGATGACGAAAAAATTCTGTGAACGTGGAGAGATCTACAAGATTTCGGCAAACCTTCTCAATAGTAAAACAGGTTTCTCCCGCATTCGTCCGTGCGTTTTCCATGATAATCGAACACCCTAACCGACGCGGTAACGTATTCCCTCGGATGGTTCGGCGAGTTCGAGGTCGTGCACCCCTCCGCGTTAGGGGTTGGTAATTCCAAACCGGGTAATTCCTTCCTTCGTACGTGCCAGGACCTCCCGAAGTTCCCTGTTTTATCCACCGCGGATAAGGGTTGACTGCCCAAAATCTCGGGGGTAAATTGGAACCTTCCGCATCGCGCGGCGGTAAAATTCGCTCCAAGGATCGACATGGGGGAAGGATATTGTGTGTGGCAAATTCTCAATTACTGCACCGATAACCATGAATAATGAACTTTCGTTTTCTAATTTTGATAATTTCGATAATTATAAAATAAATTTATTCTAGAAGTCTTTAGAGTCTTGATAATGTATACATATTTATTGAAATGAATACACTCATCTCAATATAAATCTGTCAACGTAAATATTTTCATGTACATACTATTCACAAATCTCATAATATAAATCTGTCAATGTAAATATTTTCACGCACATATTCTTCACAAATCTCATGAAAATTTTAAGATATATTATGGCCTTTAAAAAAATTGAATGAATTAGCAAAATAACTGAATTCCGTAATCAATCATTTAGGAATTTAAATTATTTAAATTATTCATAAATTTTTGAAATTATTTATATATTGTATTATTCACATGTAGAACGAAAAACCAATCATAATATTAATTACCGAATGCAAATTACTTATAATAAATTATCAAGCCACATGTTCCTTTTTAGAAACTTACGTTTATGCAAGAACTTTTTCTTAAATTTTTTTTTAAGTATATATCCGTCATATTTTAAAAAGATATTTTATTTGAAGCATAGAGCTCAGAAAGTTCATGAGGTGAAGGTGACCGCAAAAATATAAGTAATTTAAATAGTGTTAAATATTTATAATATTACACATGCAATGTATTGCATCGACATAAATACTAAATTAATATTTACATCATATCTACATTATATTATGTTGTTGAAATACATCATCATAGCACTGTCATTAAAAAAAATAATTGGAATTATAGTAATCAAAATTACAATCACCTCTCTTTTATCGAAAAATTATTTTCACGATGGTACACTAAAATTTCAGGATGCATAAAGTCATGTAAAATTTAATTAGCATCTGCCATAGAAAAACCGTGCTTATTAGAGCGGTCAATTTTTTCACATAAGCGTATACCGAGCGAAAAATCGGCAAAGCCTAAAATGTTTCCAAACAACAATATCCGGATACAAGCTAGAAAATTGTATCGCCGATATTATATAAATTTGAAAAGGATCAAAAAGAAGAATAGGATGTTTAGTGTGTCGACGTTCTTCTTGTAGTAGTTCTTTATAGCGTGATATGATACATCCATGAATTGCAAAACATTTTATGTAATAAAACAATTACGACAGCTATATTAAAAAAAATGCTCGGAAAGAAAATAAAACTCGATATTAGTTATGTCTATTAATATCAATTTGTAAATTCCTGATATCATCCTTGAAACTTTAATCAAACATATGCATTTTTTCTTCAAAAACGCGTACAAATTCTAATTTATAAACGGCATTAAAATCTTTCTGTTTTTGCAATATTAAACGACGAGATTAAACGTACATTTTAAAAACTGCATATTTAATTTTCACTAAACATCAAAGTTTACGACCAATATTACGTAAAAACTTTAATTACTATTTACTGCAAAAGGCATTCGCATTTGATAATTTTATTGCTTGCAAATAAGAGATACTACATTAATTAATTATCGTTTCGTAATCATACCGAATCATGCAGAAAATTACGTATGCTTTAATTACTATTTGTAAGAAATATGCACGATTAGCTGCCAACCCTTTTTTATATTATAGATAAAAAAAATGTTATAGATAAAGATGTGAATTGCAAGAATATGGAAAAAAAAAGGAAACTGATAGAAAAAGAAATTTCTTAATAAAAAAATCCATGTCGCGCTTGCCATGGTCAGGCCAGAGTGCATAGTTGCGTACAAATCGAATTAACATCTAAGCGAAGCTAAATTATCACGTATATCTCGCGTCTATCATAACATTTTTTTCGCAGCATTCGCTACGCTTCATAACCAAGAAAATCAATGAAAAATACAAATAAATAATTACAAATAACTATAAAAACATAAAAACTTAGTCAAGAGAAACAGCGATCCCATTTGTAGTCGTGTTGATAGTTACGTGAACCAATAACTATCACTTTGTGTTAAAAATACAAAAAAATATACGTAAAGATTAAAGATATCGATCAACCATCATTAAATGGCAGCTATTTATCTTTTCATTCTTTGCACGTTACATTAAAGGTGGTTATAATGCCACAAAAAGTGATGTTGATAAGAAGTTTGAAAGAAATCACGTTGTGATTATGAGATATATCTCGCAACCAATATATGCATGTTAAAATTGTTTATTAAAATTAAAGTTCTTGCCTGCAGTTTACTGTAGCCATCTTCGATTGACTTTAAAAATAAGAAAAATACATAAAGAAAATTCTTACAAATTATATTAAAGCGCATTTTTCAATAAAACATTTACAATAGATAAAATATATCGAAAATTTCCCTCATATTCCGGTAATCAATAAATAATCATATATTTGAAACTATTTAACCAGGAAATGAAAGCTGCATGACAGTTATCGAATTGAGATATGATTTTATTGAACAATATTTTTGTTTCAATATATTTTGCAGGAATTTTTATTATATTATATTATATTTTCTCGTTTCTGATATCAACCTGAAAATCCTTGCAATGACGAATGATCAGAAGCCTTAAAAATGCATTTACAGGTAAGGATCTCTCCTTATCCGATATTTAATCGCATACGAGATTCTTCTCACAAAAAGTTTCGGTGCCTACGCACAATTTCAGTGCATGCACGCGTCTTTAAGTCGCGCCAGCTTCCGGCTTCCGGTTTCCGGAAGAAGTGTTCTCCATTCGCTTTTCTCCCGCTTTCTCTCTCTTTCACCCTGTGAACCCTCTCTCCCTCGTTTCTATCCAAGAATCTTCCCGGATGGAAACGCGCTCGCTGTCTCCCGGAGCACGCGGTAGGAGATTTAGGGGAGAATCGTACGATTAATGGCATCCCCCGCAGCATAAACGACTGTGGCGCGGCCTTTCCCGCTAAATTCAGAATCGAAGATCGAATGGCTGATAGGATCTATCGTGTCGTTGCCACTTGGACCCTCCCGAAGGAGAACTTCCTTTTTCAGACAAACACGAGTAAGTAACGGTATAACTTCATCGATTCGACATTCGTGTACATAATGTTAATACTGCGAAATTTTTTTCTCAAAGGTTACGTGATAATCAAGAAAATTTATGTATAAATGTCGAAGTATAAAGTTTTACCCTTTGCTACATTCACTTAAAAAAGTATATCGATATAATAATAGATTTAAATAAAAATTATTTTAAATTGAAAGATAAGAGATGACATGCATCGCACCGTGTCCATTTTATTCGGTTCATCTCGCACGTGCCGTATGTTACAAGTTGCGAGAAGAGTGGAAGCTCTCGTTATATATCGAAGCAAGACTGGAGATCGCGAGAGCATCAAAGTGACAGACCCGCAACTATCTCCCCCTCTCCCCCTCCCCTCCACCCTCAACCATAGAGGGCAAAAATATTTTCGGTTTTTACAAGAGATCGTCGGACTCTCCGCCGACCAGGTCTTGGACTCCCTTCGTCCCGCGCGAATCCCCGTTAAAAGGAGGCCGAACGAGCCGACGAGAGCTCAAAATTCCGCGGCGGTGCCTTTTGTCCCCGCGATGTGCTTCACCTTCTCTCTTTTGCCAGCAGTCATCCTTTCTTCTTCATCCTTCCTCCTCTCTTCTCTCTCTCTCTCT
>NW_012130066.1:7629516-7631248 GCF_000143395.1 Atta cephalotes | reverse complement strand
TGTAATTTTGCACTAACATATGAGACGTACAATATCATAAACAAATAAAAAAGTTAAACATACAAGATAATATTCTAAATATAATTCTTCAAGAAGATATCATTTAAAACGTTGACATTATATAAATAAAATTTTGTAAAAAATTTAAATACTTCTCATTGTATTTTCAAGTAATTCATATACTTATATACTATTTCACACTTTTAACTTTAATTATATTTATCTATTAAAATAAAAAATTACAGAAACAACTGCATCATTTTAGTATTTAATTTTAGCTGCAATATCGTGTGAAATGTTACAGTGGAAATATTTAACGACCAAATAACGTCGGTCGAATACGATATCGGAGATAATTCAATAATTTATCTCACAAATGACGCAACAACGAAACGTTGAGCTCCAAAGTGCAAAAATAACATCCCTGTTTAAGATGCTTCGAGACGGCTAAATGTAATAATTTTGCTCTTTGAAACTCTCTCCGATAATAAGTTGTAATCGCAAAGGTATGATAATATATATCGCAAGCATCGCATTCTGTAACGCAAACTTCTGATTTCTACAAAATTGCGAAAATCGCAATAAATAACAGATGTCCACTTAAATGAGAATGAATAGTAAATTACCCCTTATTTCCGGTTCAATATCTAAGGATCGATTTAAATTATTTAAATAATTGCAACAGTCTTAGAGTACAATTTTATAGAAACACGTAAAAATATTTCTTTTCGAGGATCAATTAAACACGAAATTAAACTAGTTCAAAGCGATTTAAAATAATTTAAGGAATCTCGAAAAAAAAAAGGGATCTTTGTAGTGTACCTTCTGGCGGATTACTCTGTATGAAAATCCTAATTCCGAGAGCAGAAGCCTCGTGCCCATTGTCACAGATGCACACGTACGAGTGTGTATGTGCACGCGCGCGCGTACGGCGCTTCGTGTGCGTAAGGTCCGTCGTGTAACTCGGCGGGCTAATGATGATGACACTCTTATTTCTCCGGGAGGACGCGGGTCATTTTTCAAAGGGCAGCGAGGGGGAAAGAGCGGTCCGGGAGAGCTCCTGAACGAGGAGGGAAGCGAAACGAGAAGCTGGAGAGTAAAGGGAAGGAAGAGCTGTAGAAGAAGAAGAGAAGAAGACGATGACGACGACGAGGTTCCCTCCGCGCGCTAGCGCAGAAGCTAATGTCCGGAACGACTCCTAAACCATTAGACGAGGAGAAGGGGGGGGGGAAGGGGGGGGAGGGAGAGAGAGAAAGAAGACGAAACTTGACCGGTGTGCGGATGAGGCATCTCTCTTTCTTCTATTCTCCCTCTCCTCTTTCCATCGCTTCATCCGGCCAAGCCACTTTTCTCCAGCAGCTTTCGCTCTCGGAGGGAGACAGAGAGCGGACAAAGAGACGGCTTAATCGCGGAGAAGATAACGATATCGTTACGCCTCTCGCGTGTCAAAGTTTTGTGAATTATTGGGGTAACAAAATTTCGGAGGTCAAAGAAGGAGTGGTTACATTTTTACTCTTTGACATTTTCTAACTCATCTAATCGTTCAGATTCTGGCCGACAAGTTACCGTAAATTTTAGTGTTTCACGGATATACAGTGTTTGTATTATCTATATGGATAAAAATAAAATTAAAACATATTTAAAAAAAGAGAAAAAGAATTCTTAAATAATAATAATAATAACAATAAATAGATTAATATTCTCATTTGCTATACAATTTATTGCAAACAAA
>NW_012130066.1:7622563-7629496 GCF_000143395.1 Atta cephalotes | reverse complement strand
AGTGTGTGTGTGTGTGTGTGTGTGTGTGTGTGTGTGTGTGTGTGTGTGTGTGTGTGTGTGTGAGAGAGAAAAATACGAAAATTTCTTGAATTAAAATTTCTAGTTTGCTTATCAAAATTAAATGTGATTAAAACTCGATAATTTTAGGTTTTATATACACATAGAAAGAATTTTATTAAAATATCTGAAAATTTAGATAAATACTTGAAAACACAGACTTGAAAATAATTATTTCGGAATAATTTGCATAGATCGTGTTTTAATCATAAAGTGTGCAAAGTATTATTCTGTATATTCTTTTAAATTCTTTTAAATTCTATTCTATTTCATATACATGTCTTAATTAACGATAAAGGCAGAGGGAATATGTAGCACGTATTGGAAAATACTTGTAATTCAACGATCAATAGCATCGTTGATAATGGGAAGGGATCTCTTTTCGCCGACGAGAGTTTAAGTAAGCGTCCGATTAATTATTCACCATACGTCCACGTTTAATTCGATTCCCCTTTACGAAGAGGGCTGGATCACGAACGGTCCGTAAACATTGTCAATTATTTAAATAACTACCGTACTACCTCTTTCCGTCTAAATCGTCACGTTTCTCCACGCGCCTTACGTTAGCAATGGAACTTCACAATGATACCAGAGGTCATCAAATAAACAACGCAGCTGAAAAGCTCAGAATCGAACCTTATACGATATATGTATAACTTTATGCGAAATATGTAAGCTCATCGTTGCGTTTAACATTGCATTGTATAAATAATAAAATATTGTTTGGAAAATATTGTTCGGAAAATGAATTATAATTAATGTGATAAAATGGTAAACACATTTCCTGTTTGAGCAAAAAACACTTTACTTCGGCGAGACATAAAAAAAGGAATATCGAAATGTATCGTGATAAGTATCACCGTAATAAGTAGCACCTGTCCCATTGTTGGCAATTCCATACGAGACGATGTGCCGCTACGGCTACGCGAATAACTATGCGATGGACGCTGCTCCTAAGCGGCACGAAAGTCGCATCATTGCAGCTGCAGCATCGGTCCATTAAGCTTATAGGTGCAATAAATCTCCATTAATCGCTGAAATTCGGTGTACGTACGTTTTGCCCAATTATTATATCGTGGCCTTTTTCTGTAAATTGGACATGATTTCACAGCTTGTTTTAATTGAATTCAGCGTGCAAGAGGGGCAAACCGCAAAGTCCGCATTAATTCAGTCAATACGTCCCAGTTTCTCGACAATTAACAGAAAAATGATTTTGGCAGAGATTTTAGGGTACTAAGAGAGAGCTTAGCTTTTCTGCTAATTCTCAAAATGTCCCGATTATTCGCTTATTTGATTTATTAATTGGAAATTACAAATTGTCGTAACGTGTTCTTTAACAGTTTAATTATTAATTCATTCATATTAACAATTCAAGAATTTTAAAATAAAATGTTATTTTTGACTCATGAATTGAGTTACCATCGTTTCTTCGATATCTAACAGTAATACAGTTCACGAGCCACCGAATAGAATTTAGTAAATGAAGCGAGAATGAATAATAATAATATCGTAAACCGTGTAAAACACGATTCATCTTTAATGTTTTTATTTTTTTTCCTAAAAAACAATAAGCCAAAGAAGAATGCCCCCTTCGCTTCGCCCGCTTTTAAGACGGAAACACACGATTGAAACGCAGAGACAAGATAGATGTGCGTCACTTCCGGCCGCGACAGAGGGTGGCGTCTGTACGACGGTCGCCTCTGACAGCCACCCTTTTGTGGCTACTGGAGGGGTCGCGACGCTTTGCAGAATATAATTACTGCCTATGTCGGTGGTATATCTTTGGTCGCGTACGCACAAATGCACTGCTCGGCGCGAAATTTATTGCGAGCGCTGATAAACTGCGCGAAATGATATCAAAGAGAAGTGATTAGTGAAAGTGAATAAGACTGTCTCATAATTTTCTGCGATTTTTTTTTAATTGTAGCCATGATTCCGCCACTGACAATCGCTAATTACAGTAATTACCATTAATATGACAAATTTCAAAGAAATTGTAAGATTAACTTGATAATTTATTGAATATTTTGTTGTTGAATAGCACAGCTTGCTAAATACGAAAATTTCTTAAAATATGATTAAGTGTTCTTGTTACAATCTACATATTAATAAAAATTTTTGATTCCCTATCTAACTACTGTTATTGTTGTTATAGATTTTTTTTAATGTAATGCAAAATGTGAATAGATGCAATAATATATCAGATGATTAGAATTTGTCGTCGCGTTTTTTATCACGCTGAATACGCATAAAAATGCATGTATGATAACGCACGAGAGCGTTTCGCACAAGATTTGCATATGACCCCTCGGCTTATAAAGTCGGGTTAAGCCTGCCCGAGACGTTGATACATTAAATCGAGGTAACGACTGACGATCTAACCGGCGGGGGTGTGGTTCTCGTAATTGCGCTCCGTATTCCTAATTAAACCGCAAAAAAAGAACGAGGGCGTGGTGCACGTGGGCGTAGCCCCGCATTATTCGAGGGGTAAAGTCTGTCGTGCCGCCGAGAGGCAATGGCCACCAGAAAGAACCCGAACCCGATCGAGATCGCGATTGCGATTTCGATCGGGATCTGTGTTTCACATAACGAGGGAAGTCACTCACCTGCCAGCGGCATGACTAAAAGCGCCTTTTACATACCGATAATTTGTTGAAGGTGTTATTCTGAAAGATAAAAGACGATAAAGCACATATCAAAATAATTAATTTTTAAAAATTACATAATTCACAGCGCGTAAAAATATTATGAGAGGAAAAGATACATCGACCGGAGAACGCTGGATAGATTGCATTTAAACTAAAGAAGTTTACACGGCACACGTGATGTGTGAGATATTTAAAGATTTATCGTATCTCAACTTTCAGATTAATCTGCATTCTTTGTACATTTTTATTCATTATATTATTTATCTCTTGCTGTTTTATTTCTTTTCTATTTTATTCAGATATCACGTCAGCAAAGCTGACACCTCGCCCTTCATATAGGAAATCTTTCTAGCCCGGTATTTTATTTGTTGATTAACTTGGAGTTAAGCTTAACTGGACGGTAACGTAAAAATTGCATTTTTCTATAGTTAATCACTAAACTGATGATCTTGTAGTGAATAACTTTTAGAGTTATTACTACAAAACCATTAGTTAGCTAAATTATAGCTAGGTGATAGCTAGGAAAATACAATTTTTACATTATCATCAAACCAGATAATGAAAAACCGGGTGAGTAAAATATCAAATTTGCACGTTTATAATAAAGCGATTATTATTATCAATTCTAATTTCCGAGGTCCGAGGCGAATCGAGCGGACGATATCGCGAGTCAACGTCGCAGCTACTTGATTGTCTTGATTGTCCGAAGCGGTACGCCGCTCCACTGCACCGCAGCGAAAGATTTTCTCGGTAACGGCAGAGTCCGCAGAGGTCTCGTGGCGATCGCCTTGGGGTTGGGAACCCGCCCAGAGCGTGCACGCGATATCCAACTACCGGTCGTTTCAGCGACGCTCGTTGCTGGGACGCCGCCACGGGGATTCTGGACGAATGGTAAAAATATTATAAGCGTCCTTTGTGCGAGGAATGACATGGTCGGTGTCACGGTGTGTAGCGCGCCGTAATGCAATTGTGAGAGCAATTTGTACCCCCCCTTCACCGTTTGAACAATTTTTCTCTTTCGTACACACATATTTTGAATAACGAATCGACGAAGAGAAAAATTCAGTTATATAATAAATACCATGCACGAATTTTATTTCAAATAATTCTATGCGTTTTATGCGTTAAATGGAAATCAAAAGAGTGAATATTGAATTCATCTCTCTCTGTACGCGTTAAAACCATTATTGATAAAATGGAAGACAAATTTTGTCATGCCTGCCCATGAATTCCTGATGACAGTCCACAATTCATCGCGAGAAAATGCGCGGTTTATCCTTCGGAGATGCACCGTCACCTGTTGCACACGCGATATACACGTCTTATACATCTTTTTAAAACGTGATCGATAGTGAAACGAACGCGTTTTAACATAAATTAATTATGCATCGCGACCAATGCTGCGCCTAATTGCATGGTGCAGTCTCGCGCCACTCAGTAAACACGATCACGAAATTCTATATTATCAGAACGATATACATGTTCAGTATATTTGTTGCATAATACAACGATCTTTAAATAACGCATATGTTACAAATCTGAATCTCGTTAAGTTGGATGAAACATAAGTAACACGCCACTAAGCTTGGTAAATCAACTTAATCGTCGCGCTCCTATCCGTGCAAACATCGCGAGCGTGACTCGGCCGAAGGTGGCAAAGTCGTGATTCTCCTGATTTGCATAATCACATAGTGCAGGTGTTACATGCACATGATATTACATACCAAGACGATTTTCTAAATCTTCGTCGATACTTGCAATAAATCGCATAAAGAATGGACAATAAACTTGAAGAAATCATCCACAAAAAAGATTATAATTTTCTTCATCAAAATCATGTTTTTTTTTACGATATTTATATTTTTCAAATTTTATATTTTTCATACAACAATTTTCTTTTTTATTAATATTTTCCTCTTGTTTAATTACTTAAAAGTAATATTCTGTACAATTAAACGTAATAATCGATTATAAGATAAAGTAGCAAAAAGATAAAAATAAGAGAAAGAAGAAGATGATTAACTTCCATGTCAAATCGATGAAACGGCAAAATACTTCCATAATAAAATTAATCGCGCTTCCATTGCTTGCGGCCAAAAAATTAAGAAAAGCAATAAAAGCCCTGACATTAAAAGCATCATCGAGATTACCTTCGGAAAAATTATTGTAAGTTTATCTCTATAAATTCTTTATATATTTTTTTTCTAATCTGCATCATATAGAAATAAAATATAAGATGTGAGTCAAATGTAATTTTACATCTTTACATCTTTTTTCTAACTTGCATCATATGAAAATAAAATAAAGTGAATCGAATATAGTTCGATCATGTTACATTTAGTTTAAAAATCAGGTGCATGCCTTTGTTAATTTCATATAATCCACTTAATACGTTGCGGACTAACACGATCTTATGCTTCATGTACTGTGTAATGAACCTTTCCTTAGTATATTGTCCATAATTAACAACTTATAATATATAATAAATATATGCATACTTATATTTAATGTTGAAAAATTAAATTTTCATTCTTCATCTTTAGTAAAATTTTGCAGTAGATTTGTTATGCTTTGCACAAGCTATTGAATAAAATTAGAAAATCAAAGTTCTTTGAAAAAAATATTTAAAAATCTTTCTAAAATAAAATAAAATGAGTGGATTAAACGTCGTGGCAATAATTTTGCTTCAATTTTACTAAAATTATAATTTATTTTTTATTTTCTTGTACGTTTTCTCTTTGCATTGCATTTCCACTTCATAAAACGGAAGCAGGCAATGAAACCGATTAATTTTATTGATAGACGGGAGATATGATGTAAATTTTCGGAAGGCGCTTAATGATCCTCACTGAAACGAGACTTTGATTACGATTTCCAGTTTTAACGGCGTATTACTTTTCGGAGAACGGAGGTGTTTCTTCTTGGCTTTCTTTTTTTACGCATTGCATGAAATGCATTTTACTGCTTTACCGTTGCACAAAAAGGAGAGTCCGAAGGGGAGTAGATGATGGAGATGATGAAGAAGCGAACGAAGAAGACGTACTGATGATGTCCAAGTAAGACATAAACGGTTTTCGTTTCTTGTCCGCTTAAAACGAACGTGCTTTTTGGACAAGAATTAGAATGCGTGTGTTAAAAAATACAAAAAAATCCTATGTATAATCATGTATGATATTTTTTTTAACTTTCCCATATTTTGAAGATTTTGTACTGCTATATTACAAAATATATTTCAAGTTTAATAAAAATTGGGAATAAAAATAGTGTATTATTCCGAGAAAGAAATTTGGATAAAATATAAAATTAATTTTTTCTCAAAAGTAATAAATGCAAAATCTACTCTCTAAATCTGAATTAGTGGATAATCACTGATATTAGTGCCAAGTATGTCACTGATAATCAGTGAATGAAATGTGAGATCCCTAATCTAACTAACCTTGCTTAAATTCAATGAATATTGAAAGATTGAAATTAACATGCAAATAGTATTTTAGTTATATAATAATCAAACATTCTTCTTTTTTTAGTTGAACTTCACTCATTATCATTTTTAGTACAAATTATGTTCACTTGGTTTAGTGATTATCTACTGATTCAGATTTAGAGAGTAATTTTTTAAAATCTGAGGAAAGTTATACAAATTAATCTTCAAATCAATCTAATATCCTATATCGATTTCGCAAGATAAAAACATAATAGCTTCCTTGGGAACTTCAACAATGTAATTGCAAAAGAAAGAATGATAAGAGAATTCTAATTTCAGGTTTTTGATTTCGTGTTATACCTCAATGTTTTTTGAAGAAACAAATGTTAGCGGCGATGCCATGAGACAAATCACGATAATTTTCTTCAAGGGCTGATTGCTGAGGTTAAAGCCCAAAGGTTACCAGCGATAACGTCTCTTACGTTGTATATATATGTGTATATATGTGTGTATACGAAAAGGTCATTTTAAGAATATCACGTAGCTCGTGCCCACTTTCAAACTCTCTTCTCCATGTAGCGTACAATATTTTATTATAGTGAAGATACAAAACTGAACAAAGAAAATACGTCGTTTCTCCTTTTATTATTACAATTTTCTTAAAAAAAAAAAAAATATATATATATATATATATATATATATATATATATATTATAACTAATAGACGTAAGTATACTTATTTAATTACTACTACTACTACTATTAGAACACAATAAGTAAAGTAACGTAAGTAAGTAAAGTAAA
>NW_012130066.1:7611834-7621925 GCF_000143395.1 Atta cephalotes | reverse complement strand
AACAAAGAAATACGTACGTTCTTCTTATTATATTATTAAAATTAAAAATAAATATATATATATATATATATATATATATATATATATGTATAAACATGGCAAGTATCTATTTAATCTCAACTCCTTAGACTTTGAACACAATGAAAAGTACAGGTAATAAGAACAGAGAATAAGAGATTTCAACTTATCAGAAACCGTGTATACTCATATGGTTTCTGAATTGAAATCTATCTTCCTTATCTGTGTTTTTCATTATGCTTAAGGTTTTAAGCTTGAGATCTGACAGACCTCAGCTTAATTCTAGAATTAATTCGTTGAATAACGAAAGAGAAAAAGTACGTAAGTGGCTGATGAAACAATCATCATACAAGACGCGAATGTCTCTTCTTACATCAAGTTGTATTTGTTTATCATTTTTACGATCCGGTTACGCAAACGATTACGACGACCTCTTCGCGTATAATGCTTATCGCGACGGATAGCCATGCGTATAACCGTGGCCTTCTTTTACAAATGCGCGTGCCAAAGACTTTTTTCTTCGCTCGAGAGCAAAGGTCGTAAGCTACATAATTTCCTGCTGTGCAACTGCAACTACGATAGGTATCTCTGTATCGTGACTCGTCTAAAAAATATTTTCTCTTCTCTTACAGTTTTATATTTTCAATAGATGCTGCCACTCGTTTCGTCCAAATTCGTTCTTTATTACTCTCTAAATCTGAATCGGTGGATAATCATTGGTAATCAGTACCAAATATGTCACTGATAATCAGTGAATGAAATGTGAGATTCCTAATCTAGCCTCACTAATCCTCACCTAATCTTTATTATGTGATTTAACAAACCTTGTTTGCATAAAATTAATAAATATGGTACTGAAAGATTGAAATTAACGTATGAATATCAATATCTTAGTTATATAATGTTCAAACATTCTTCCTTTTTTAATTAAACTTCATTGATTATCCAAGTATGCCACTGGATAATTAGTGGCTATCCACTTTCGATTCAGATTTAAAGAATATGTCAAAAATATGAATTTTTACATTCGTATGAAAAACAAAAAAAGATTAATTTTATAATATCTTGAATATTAAACTGGTCATAAAAAATTCAAATGTATAACAACATGTATTACTTTTCGAGATTGTCGTTAAGAAAGGAAATTCGAATGTCTATCTGAAAAAATTATTTAATTCGTCACCCCATCGATAATACATTTCTCTTAAAATAGATAAGTAGGTTGTACTACATTTTTAGTATTTAGAAGTTACACCGATCAGAGAGCGAGCAAGAAGTGTAATAATGCGGCGACAACGTTGACAAAGTCATCGGACCGAATCAGGGCGAGCGACGAGAAAGAAAGCTGGGAGAGAAATGGCTTGGGCAAAGGAAGGTGCGAGAGGAAAGGGGCCACAGATCGTTGCACGCGCCTGTGGCGAACGTGATGATTGGCTCCCGAAAACAGAACAGGTAGACATTAGGCCGCGGCCTCCAGGTGTGCGGAACGCGCCAGATAAAGCTCGGGTCTCGATTAACCTTTCGCGCGAGAAGAAAAATGCGGCTGCCAAAATTGCACCTCCTGCGCCGGATGCAAAAAAGAAAAAACGTCGATACACAGATTATTACCGCCGTACCGTGACAATTTTAGGGAGGAAAGATTAAACCGTCATACGTGTGAATTTGTCGGTTCAAAAGTGTAAATACAGGGCGTTTGCAAATCCGACAATCATTTTTATTAGTCGATTTTCTTTTAATATCAATATATGTAACGCATTTTCTAAATTGTATGCGAATATAACGTAATTAAAAAGAGAGTTCGTCGAAGTAATTTTTAGAATTGCGAATATAACGTAACATCTATAGATCACATGAGATTAGAAACACTTTCAAAAAGATTAATTATATTCACACACGTGACAATCGTGCATATGTTTAATCATAAGATTTTCGAGCAGTGGTTTTTTTTTTTTTTTTAACTTACCTCCGAGGCATGTCTCGTGAAAAGACTCTTTAAAAAAGAGAGCAGGTGATCGAAGTAAAATAATATAATAAAAAAAGAGAGAAGTATCGAGAAGCGTCAAGCAACGCGAATTTCAAGCAGCGGCGCGAACCTTCAGCACGGGGAGAACGGGAAGGATCCATTCACTGTGGGTAATGAGGTCCTCGCCACCAAGAGGCATGAATGAATCTGGGAAGAGGCAACCGCGAAGAAGAGCCGGGAGCGACATGGATAGATAGAGAGACGGATAGATAGAGAAAGAGACGAAGATGAAGGATGAGAAGGAAGAGAATGAAAGGAAGAATAGGAACGGCAAGAGCGGAATGAGGAAAGAAGACAAGAAGACGAATCTCACTCTCCTGCAGGATATTGGAAATACTTGAGGGCTGTTGAACATGGGGCCATTTAAGGGCCATGCCACTATTATAACCGCCAGAAGCGTTTCAAATAAGAGCATTAACCGGAGCTTAGGTAGCCAATGTGCTTCTCGAGGACGGCAAGTCCTTGTTTACTGTTCGATGCGCCACATTTTTGCGACCAGCAGCAGTGGCAGCGTTGATGGCCGCGCTGTAATTAAAATTTCTCTGCGCCGCGTACGATAATACATATTTCTCATAAACATGTAATCACGCATATTTTTATCGCGACCGTACCCTGCCATTGCTTACGACGTTACCGATTTCACTCGAAATATTCTCAAACGGTGTAAGCACAAGAGTATTTTTGCGATTAACGGTTATGCTAGACACGCGTGACAAAGGAAAAGTATAACTCTCTCGGTGCCAGATAGTCTGGCCGTTATTTTTTTGTGTCATTTCTCGACGTCATCGGCAGATCCGCCCTAGCAAATCAGAACTCGTGTCTCTCTCGCATCTTGTCAGCTCCGGTCGCGCTTCCTCTTCGCTCTGTCATTCTTCTTCCTCGAATCACAGAGCTACCACCCCTCGGTACCCACTTTCCGCGAGTCGCGGAGAAGAATCACGCTCTGACAGTCTCTGATTAATACAATCCTTAATGTCATCGTCCTGTCCCGTGAGAGAAAAGGAGCGACTTCGAAATAGGAAAAGACTGCGAATTCTTCGTAAAGTTTCTCAGAGTAAATCAAAATACATTTCAGTCGCGAATGTTATTTTAATCTCGATATTAATTTATATTTTATACATTGCTTCTTAAACGTTACTCGTTAACAAATTTTAATGCTTATATCTATGATATTTAATTTAATTTTATTGTTTATTTTATTTTAATAGTACTGTCGATGCTAGTAACATTTTTTACATCGTAAACAGATTCATATTAAGTATACGTATTGCCAGTATTTTCATACGAATATCGTCGATTCATTATTCGACGTAGCGAATTTATTTCAATGCACGCTTTTTCATGTATGCATCGAGGACATCGAGGACGTCAATGCGCGAGAAGAAAGGATCTTGGTTTTATACTTCCTACATCAATTGGAATACTACTGGGGTCAGCGACTGGATCAGCAACTCGAGACAGCGACTCCGTCGGTGTTATCGCTCGTTTTGACCTTCATACTGATAATTGTCTGGCGTTTCGACACGAATGATTCACAAATGGTTCATGCCGCATGACACGGCGTTTTATTATGGTTATTTGATATTTTTTCTTAACAGTGAGATGTTTCTCGTAAAAGTTGTTAAAAACAATCGGGTATCGCATATGTTGAGAAATGCAGTGTTATTAACGAAACATTTAAGATGAGAGAAGATATATACAATTTATAGCTTAAATATCGCAATACCAGCGCAATCACAATTGAGAATGCGTAAATAAACTTAATCAAAGAATATATTTGATAAGTCTTAATCAAAGTTGCATATCTATTATTTTATATCGGAAAATGATAATAAATTTAGTGTATTTAAAAATAGTACGGTCTAATTGATAATTTAATTATTCATTCACTTAATAATTTATGATATTTATAAATATAAATCATAAATGTAGATTATATTTATGACGGTAATTTAAAAAAATAAAATTTTGTACAGAAAATACAGATATGTGCACCAAACAAAATTGTTAAACAGTCAAATTAACTATCAAGTATGTCATCTTATGATTTAGGACAATTTGGCTAAGTGATTTCACGCCATCATGGACACAACGCTGAAGATCGAGGAACTTTCGTCGTCCGAAGAAATCGCCGTCGGCATCGCTGGCGAACGGTCGACGAAGTCGAGGACCCTATCGCATTATGAGGACAGGAGAGAAAGAAAGGGGTGGTTAGTCGAGGGGGTCCATGGCATTAGTATAGCACGCCGGAATAATTGGGTACAGTCTGGCCGGCTACCGTACGTAACGTCGGCTCCTTTCAAGCGAGAGAGCGCCTCCGCCTCATCCTCTCATTCTCATCCTCGTCCCCATCCTTCCATTCTCCCCATTCTCGAACAGCCCCGGACTTGCCTCCGAGCCGGCAAAAAGACCAGCTCGACACGGGGAAAAAGAGAGCAGAAGAAGGCGACTACCGGGTGAAATGTACGGAGACGCGGGAAGGACGGGTGCGGGAGAGGGAGAGAAAGGATAGAAAGAGGAGGAGGCAGAAAGAGACGAAGAGAAGCAGACTGAGAAAGGACGAGGGAGACATGAATCTGAAAGAAAAGAGGAGCACGCGCACACTGTGGAAACAGGGGCAGGAGATCAGGGGCGCTGTTGCTATCAAAGCTCGCTGTCAGTGACCGAGGAGGAAGAAGGAAGAAGCCATGGAAGAAGAACGCTAAAGAACGATCGCGCGATGGAAGAGGGGCGATGGGACTTTGAACAAGAACAACGCAACGGACAACATGGAACAAAAGCAACGAAAGAACCACGCAAAACAACCGGCAGGGTCCAAGAAGGGCGAGGAGTCATAACTGTCTTGGTGCCCAGTGGCGCGGATGTCCTGTAAATAGGAGGCGAACCACTCCACCCCCGTCTCATCTTGATTCCTTCTCTTTTCGTCTTTCTCATCTCTTCACCATGCTCGCTTCATTCTCGCAACAGGGTTGCTCGTCTGATGAAAGTATTTTAGTAATAGCCATATATCTAGCCCTTATCTCATCAATCTAAGAAGAAAGGGCTTCTTTTCACTGTCATTTTTCCTACGTAACTTGAGAACTGACATTCTTTTCTTATATGATATTTATATTCATTAATTCATTAATGTCCATTTTCTACCAATGTACTCTCTAAATTCTTTAGAGTGGAATTTCACTGTAAAGAGTGAAAATTGAGTCTTGAAAAAGAGTGACTCAATTTTCAATATTTGAGAGTGAGATTTCATTTCTTCAGAAAAAGATTCATCCAAAAAGTTTCAGAGAGTAGATTAACTTTAATCTCTTTTTAATTTGTTTTTTATCTGTTCTGATTTTCAGAATCAGAAAAAGAAGAATAAGTTATAAATTGAGTTAAAATTAATCTATATTGTTAGAATTGTACACAAATCCTAACTTCTAAAGGTCAAGATCTCTTCGATCACTCCATTACTGACTTCATTTTTTCAGCACGAATGCTGAGAGACGATGAGTTTTTCGCGATCTTTCAATCATCGTGCTACGAGGGCAAGTCAATAAGTTTTTAGAAAAACATAGTAAAACACATTTTTTTGATCGATTCATTTTTATTTGTCAACATAATGTTCCTTTTAGCTCAATACACTTGATTCAATTCAATACGATTCTCCAACTTTTTCAAGCCGTCCGAATAATATGATTTGTCCAACCCTTCAAAATAAGCCTCTGTTTCGGCGATGAGCTGCTCTCTGGTGGTGAATCTCTTTCTTCCGAATCATTTCTTCAGGTTTGGAAACAAGAAATAGTGCAGGGGGCTGGAGAAATCTGGAGAATATGCTGGATAGGGAAGCAATTCGTAGCGGAATTCGTTGAATTTGGCCATCGGTGCCGGGTACGTGTGAACCCATGCATCATCTTAATAGAAGAGCACTTTCTTCTTCGCCAAATGGGGACATTTTTTCTTTAAAATGTTGTTGAAACGGTCCAATAAGGCTGTGTAGTAATCGCCATTGATCGTTTGCTTCGACGGAAGGTAATCGATATGAATTATATCGCGTATATCGCGTATATCCCAAAAAAATGTGGCCATCACCTTTCCGGCTGACTTTATGGTCTTCGCCTTCTTTGGAGCTGGTTCACCCGGCGAAGTCCATTGTTTTGACTGTTTCTTCGTCTCGGGTATTAAGTAATGGATTCATGTTTTGTCCACAGTAATGAATCGACGCAAAAATTCATTTGGATTACGTTGAAACATCTTCAAACATTGTTTTGAAATCATCACATGGTCACGCTTATGGTCCACAGTGAGCAAACGCAGTATCCCTCTCTTGCCAATAGCCTTTTCATTCAGCCAATTGTTCGTGCAAAATTGAAATCACTGTGCCATATGATATGCCTGTGGTCTCAACAAGCTCGCGCGTCAGTCGTTTTCACTCGTCGATCAGTCAAAACAATATCGTGGGCTTTATCGATGATTTCTGACATAGCAGCCTCAATTGGACGTCCCGAACGAGGTGCATCACACGTGGATGTACGACCACGTTTAAATTCATTCACTCAATTGTATACAGTCGCAAACGCTGGTACAGATATGCTATGAACATTATCGGCATATTCGGCTTTGATTTCTTTCGGCGTTAAACCTTTCATATGTAGATGTTTGATCACTGCACGAAACTCTTTTTCCATTTTGCAAAAAATACAAAGATTATTCGCTTTAATCGTCTACAGAAATGAAACCACGCGATGAATTCCGTTCAAAATTTGACAACAATTAGCTGAGAGATGCTACTTGTCAAAAAGTAATGTGACATAACACTGCGAGTGCCTTCTGACAGATTTTTTAAGAACTTATTGACTTGCCCTCATATAATAAAGATAATATTTTCTTTTTTATTCTTTCGAAAGCGAAAGATTCTTCTCTCAACATGTGCGTGGGCCGTCGCTGAAAGGTCGTGCGCGAGTTAACGTCATCGACAACGGCGCCGCTTATCTTCGTTTGCATTCCCGCGACTTCACGGGACTGACACTCGATGGCTACTATTTTTCACTATCATAAATGTCGAATAAACATTAAGTAAGCAAATATTTAACTGAATAATTAAAAGAGATTGGAGAAAGGTCTGTGGAAGATCGCGCGAAGTACTAATCATTAAAACGACAGCGTCGGACAATTCTGGCTGCTACTGACAATTGACTCTGTACATAGTAACTTATAAACTAAAAAGGTATAATGACTATCATTAAGATAATACTTTAACCCATAACGTGCTATTTAAAATTAATCCATTTTATTTTTTTTATTCTGAATTATATCGAATTAGATAATTAATATGCTAATCAATAATTGTATGTTAAATATAAGATAAATAACGAGATGTAATTAATATACAATTTTTTTATTTATATAGATAATATATAAATAATTAATTGAAAATTAAAAAAATTGTAATCATTTTATAATTAATTAATATATAGCAAAGCCGATCGCGATAATAAAGGATTACACATTAATGACTGAATTATCTCTGGGGCGGCTTGTGTTCCAACTTGCTACATCTCTTCTCCGCCAAAGCTTGTTCGCGACCGTTCGGAACCGCGTTGCATTCCTACGCCCGTGCATTTTAAATAGCTTGTTTTATGCGGCCCGAAATGAACTCAAAAAAAATCGGCGGCCCCTCTCCCTCTTTCTTAATGGAGTCATAACTTCTGAAGATACCCTCCTCTTCGCAGTTATAGAGAGGCACATCGCTCGAACATAACCACCGTACCATACAGCGCGATGCAAGACATCTCATCGTCTCGCGTTTCTTCAGTGACGTGCGTCCTAAAGAAAGAACCCTACTCTTCAGGCCATCACACTGCCCGGAACAATGCTTCTCTGTCTCGCGTGCAGACTGACTCGTAACTTCTCCATCATGCTGGACCCAATTCGCCAAAATTCGTTTATATATAGCAATCGCGCAAGTTTAGAATACGCGAGCTACTCATATCACAGATCAATTAGTTTAACTTACGATTGTAAATGACGTGAACGAATGTCTACATTTATTTGATATTTATAGCGAATTGGTTGGTCAGTGCGTACTGGTATACGTTAAAGTCGTCATGAATTGTTGGTAAAGATGTGTGTTCAATATAATTATAGAAACCGAACATTACAAGTATCAACGTTTTTCTTAATTACTGATCAAGCAAATACATTACTACGAAAATAAATAAAGTGATAAAAAAAATATATCATCAGTGTAAACAATACGATGATTAAAATCGAAAAATTTCAAAATTCTATTTTTTACACAAGAAATAATATAAGTCTAAAAAATAAAAGTGATCAATAATGACTCGATACTTTTAATGTTAAACTGCGAGATCCTCAATACACTTTATTATATTGTTACATAAAATAAAATATGTATTTTATTATTCAAAATATTACATTTTACTTTTGCGTTCAGATTAAATCAATATACAATAGCTTTAACATGCACTGATAATAGTGCGTCCAATCAGCTAATAATTAAGTAATCAGATATGTTAAATAGGACCTTGAATATATGCTATTTTTAATTTTACTGAATCGTTAAAGATAAAATAAAATGTACTGATACTTACTAATCAATAATATAATAGTAAATATAAATATTTATCCGATTTTTAGCAAAATATTATATAACAATTCAAATTAATGATTATTCCTTCAGATAGTTTATTAGTATATAAATAATAATTATATAGATTAATAATGCGAGAATATAATTCAAAAGTTAAATGTGAGAAAGCGAGATAATTTATTTAGTTGTTGCTTATACGAGGAAAGTTTGACACATCACGGATGTAAAAACAACGCCCAAAAATAGAGATTGCTGCATTCGAAAAATTCCCTGTATCATTAAGCATGTGTTGGTAGTCCGTGCCTTGAACAGATATAATCCAAACTGGTTTTCTGAAAACTTGACCTTTAATCATCCGCGTCTCTCTCTCCGCGAATCCCCCCGCGATTGCTAATTAAATCCTTTGTTGTTTCATCTATGTCGCAACGATGATCGAACGATGACGCGACCTTTGTCAAACATTCGTTCTTAACATTTGTTACATTTCCATCAACCCAAAGATAAAAGTCAGCTAAATTATATCTTCAGTCATTTTTTGAAGAAATAAAAATTACTCGTTTTTAAATATAATATTTAGATTAAAAAAAGATATATAGTTAAACAGCAAAAAAAAAACCACACGGCATAAAATTTTCATTCGTTAAATTAATATGTAAAAAAATTCCAAAAAACTCAATACTTAAAAAATTGAATATCTTTAATGTTTGAATTAATCATGGTATTACATATACATATATATAAAACGATAATATAACATATTATAATAAACACAATGGGATTTCAGATCTACTAAGTTTATACACCACCGGTTGCATCTTCTCTTAATATAACATGATTAATATTTACAAAAAAAAACGATTTTTCAAGCTTTTAATTTTTCCAAGACTCAGGTAGAGATTAAATAACCTCGTCGTGCACGTCGAAATGTTCGCTGCCATTAGCGGCTTTAATAAAAAAAAAAAAGAAGAAGGAAGAACGTGTGCACGTATGAACGTTGCAACGCGGCTGTCGTTTATGCGCTCTAAAATTAACATCGCGCAGAGGTAGCGCGAGCTATCGGCGATCGATTTTCCGCATAGCTGCATCGACACGGTAAGAAAAAAAGAGAATTTAAAATAAGGGCTGGGTAATACAAAACAAAAGGCGGGGGACAAAGTGTGCCAAGAAGTGTCTCGGTGCGCGCGTGCAACGACACTAATCCGACCTTTGGCGCGAGGAAGGACGAGCAGTCGCATGTAAAAAATGCAACCGAGGCGACCTATTCCAGCGTGAAACTAATGCAACCTCGGCGAGGCAGAAACGCCTCGCGTTCTAGCTGGAAAAAGTCAGCGTGACGAGCGTCGTCGCTGTCGTGTGTATCAATTTTCAGATTACAACGAAACAACCTTCCGCTCGTGCTTCCCCTCCCCCCACCCCCTCCTCTCCTCTCTCTCTCTCTCTCTCTCTCTCTTCTCTTGCTTT
>NW_012130066.1:7593295-7611814 GCF_000143395.1 Atta cephalotes | reverse complement strand
ATAATAATAATATATAGTATATATATATATATATATATATATATATATATATATATGTATTGATATATTTCAAACTATTTGCTGCACATCAAACAGCAAATCCATTAAAAATTCTATTATTTTGATGAAAAAAAAGATACTATTAAATTTTATACAATATTACCAAATTGAATAGGAGACCGTCGAAAACGTTAAAAATCTCATCTAATCATGCCTTTTCTACTTCGATAAAAAATAGAAACAAAATTGTATTGTAAATTGAAACAATAAATACGTAAATAATATAATAAACACAAATGTGTGTTATGACGTATTTATTCAGTCTCTAATAAGTCAAGTTCAAATGTAAATGTTTATAAAAATTTATAGCATCCACTGAAATAATGTCTAACTATAAGAAATTGTGAAAGAACTTTATCCAACTATGCGTGCTTTTTGTACATTTTAACAAAAAGTAAAGATCGTTAAAAAGTTGCTAGCTTGTAAATATAGCGAACACAAACAATGTAATGTATTTGTTCGTAATAAGTTAAGTTCTTCGGGTTTAATTGGCTAAATAAAAAATTACATCCATTTATTTAGATAATAGAGTATATTAGTACGCTTTAATTAAAGACGTCTTTAAACATTGCTCAAAATTGAAACGATCCAATAAGCTCGAATGTCATCAATTCGTGATTATATGTTTTCATAATCCACAAATTTGCGAAATGATAATAAAATAAAATAATAGCGTTTCCAACGATTTTCTACTCGAACTTAATATGCAGCGCATCTCTTTCTTTCTCGATCTTTTCTTTCGTTGTAAATGTAGCAATCATTAACGCTAATCAGCCACGTAGAATATTTAAACTTTTTGACGCGAATTACAGCGATTACGACCTAGAAAAGTTACGATCGAAATGCAGTCACAAGGAATTATATATGTTCGTCCACTCTGTAATTATATCTCGAACGAGATTCCACCAGCTCTGCAAATAAGCCGCTTGACTCGCGCACGTGGGAATTCGAAAACATCTAACGAAGGAAAAATGTAACCGATATATTTCCAAAAAAAAATTCGTGATATGCGTAAACACACCGAATAAAATTCAATTGTTATGATAGATAAAAGAAAAACTTAGCAATACGTTTTAGTTATTATTTGCACTTATATGTATAATTATATACTCAAGCTCTAATTTATACGAGATTTATTTTCAAAAAAATAGTTCTGTGTGCAAGAATGCTATCACATTAATTATATATTACTTATATTAATTATATTAATTATATATTAATTATATATTAATTATATATTACCACATGTCCAACAAAAAAAGATTAAACTAAATCATTTTTTAAATCATGTTAGTGATTTAAATATAAATATACTTTTACATGTTAGCTATTCAGAAGTATTCGGGGTATAATTTTACATTTTTATATTTATATTAATTATTGTTATTTTTTTTTGCTTAAATTGTAATTTTTTAAAATCTCCATATATTTTTGATCAGTATTTAATAAGCGACAAAATTATAATTTGAGCAAAAAAAATAGCAATAGTTAATTTAAATTTAAATTAATTTAAATTAATTTAAATTAATATAAATATAAAAATGTAAAATTATCCTCGAATACTGTTAAGTATCTATAGTGTCAAATTTAACGTGATAGTATATTATATATTTGACATTACAGTGTCAATTTACGCTATATAGTGTAAATTGACATAATATAGTGTCAAATTTAACTAGCATTTTGATAAAAAATAACGATATATTTAATAGGAGCAGTGGCTCGATTCACGTTAAGTTAAATTTGACGCTATAGATTTAGAAAAGTGATAGCACAAATTTATTTTTGATGGAAAAATGAATAGATTTTGCTGAAGCACCATTTAAAACTATTTTAAGTCTAATCAAACTGAAAAATATTTTTATATACTGCAGTACACACAGTTTATCTTTTTAATTACACAGGCATTTATGTATAAATACTTATACGTGTCCATAATAATGTCAGACATGATGGAATAACCCTCGACACACTGATACATACGCTTTTCAATAACAGACATGCGTATGATTATATACGTATGTAATTTTATAAATATTTATACAGTATATATATTTAAATGTATACAGTATACATATATTTAAACTTATATATATATATATATATATTTAAAAAAATTAACTGTGTAAATATAGAAATGTAGATAAAGATGATACTTTTCAGTACAATTAGACCCAAAATAGCAACTTTAAATAGTGTCACAATAGAATATCATATTTCTTATGATGCATATAGACTTTTGATCAGCATCTTATTATCAGCTATGTCTAAAAATATCACAGTTTCAATTAATTTGACGTCATTTCGACTGAAATCACATTTTCTATTATTGGTGTGGGGATTCTTTCTTAAAGAGATAAGTATCCTGACAAACTTAGATTACCTACTTAAAACAGAAAGTTAGGAAGCATATATCGTTTTGTCGCGTCGCACGGTGTCGGTAAGAGAAGCAGACATAGGTATCTGCCGCTTACAAGCGGTGCATGCCATACTTATCAAGCGATATCGGATATCTCACTAAATCTCACAATACTTATCTATAATCTCAACAACCGCTCCGGGAGTCCGCGTTTTACTACATGTAGCTACCGCTCGATTTTACCTGGACCGTACAAAGCGAAGTGTGTATGTAGATAAGGCAGATGCTACGGCGAAGATTACACCCGGTGGACACCGCTGACACTTAACAGGGTCCAATTAAAGCCATTACACGATTAATTGTCTGATTAATGTATATACCTAACCGCGCACGGAATTATACCCTCAGCAAATCGACCCGAATCAGCCGATGGAGCTTGTTACTTTCTATCGCGCGGCCGAACGATCGGAATGTAAGGCGAATACTATCGTGAAAACACGTCGCTCTGCCTTTCTCGTGAATCTCACTTATCATAAAACTTAAAAAATCATTAGGGAGCGTTCACATCTTGACGGAAGAGCAGAAAACGGAAAAGCAGCAGCCAATCAGAACTCGTGCTAGTAGTTGACAATTTCGGCTTTTTTATTTACTGACCAGCGCGAGTTCTGGTTAGCCACCGCTTTTCCGCTTTCTGCTTTTCCGGTGTGACCGCGCCCTTAGAAGAATATCACGAAAAGCGAGTTTCCATGACTATTGCAATCTAAAGGAAAGTAAAAATGATGATTCTCACATTTGGTGCCTGCACGAAAAAAATGGTTTTGTTGAAGAATCTTAGTTATAGAAAATTTTAGTTAGATACAGATTTGAAAATAATTTTGTTTGTTGACCATGAAAATAATTATATAGGACGCTCAAACTGATTATTAAAATGTTAAAATTTTATGTAGCATTGTCATTAACGCTTAAATGACATAGTTTCACATAGTTATTTTGATGATGATGAACAAAATTATTTTTAAATCTGTATCTAGCTAAATTTTTAAATATTTCACAGAAACCTTTTTTTTCCATGTGATTTTGAAATCGGATTATATAGGACTCCACTTTCCTCACGTTACGGCATTTTGAAAAGTTACTAGACAAACCGTGCGAAAAATTCTACCGCTCGATAGTAATTCGCGACAGTCCGTAATCGCGTTTCACGGTGGATTTCGCGATGAGAGACGGCACGTACGATCGTTGTACAAACATTCTGATCTTTATTCATGGGGACTCCCGTGGTCGCTATTCGCCATTGTTCAAATGTTCGTGAATCGCACGATGTCGACTGTGTTACGCACAGATAGAACATACGTGCCGCAGTGTGCATACGTGTCTTTTCGTTTCTTGCGAAACGAACAGCCGTGAGAGACAGGATCACGGAAATCGCTCACTATTACACGCCGTCGGTGTCGCATCGCGAATAGAGGCTGCAATTATCAAACTATCCGCGGACGCGCGATGGATACTGATAATTCGAAAATTACACCTTCCGGTACGGCCTTTTAAATTAAAATGTTACCCGCGATCTTCGCACGGGCGCGCATCTTACACCATCTACACTTTTCACTATATCACTTTTCGCAAGTGATTAGTATCAAAAAAGCATAATGCATTATTATTTAATTATTTAAGACAAAATAGCGTCATAGCGTCATAGCGTCATAGCGGTAAGAAAGCTTTAGATGCAATTAAAATATGTATGAGTTAAATCACAATTAATATCAATTGATAAAGAATTGCTGATTTACACTCGAAATTTTTATTAAACTGCTCTTATAACGTGCATCTTTCACGTGCATGTTTACTAATCTGCGTTATTTCTTTGTTATTTCTTGTTGTACAAAAATTACAGAAATTAGACTATCAATAAAGAGATAAACATTAAATAAGCAATAAACATAATAAATAATAATACGATCATTATGACTAAAAATGGATACAAGAATGAAAACAAAAACATTTTAAATTTATGATAAATTCATACAATGAATACTACAACAAGTAATACATATTATGTAGATATCAATATAAAACATAATAAATATTTTAATTTCATGCATGACTGATGTCGAATATATGGCAATATGGAAAATATTAAACGAAGTATGTTTTGCACATATCAAATATGTTTAATCGTTTGCAATCAGTGATTCAGTAAAAAAGTCATTATTTCATTATTCAATATGTTTCGTGAATCATAATATTCCAAATTTAATCAGATCGAGATTCTGTCAATGCATTTATTTTTCGTCACATAATATATTGCTTGCGCAATATATATTAATATAATCGTACACACAAAAAAGAAATTTGCTGGTGCAGCATATTTTATGTCGTAATAAATAATCTTTAGTATACAGATAGCAAAAGAACGTGTCAAGAATTTAATTTTATTTGCCAAATCTCTGCAAATTATTTCGTTATGATAATAAATTTTTTACAACAAAATGTATTTACTGTAAATAAATTTTACTTCGTCTTGGCAGCAAATTCATATTTTTATGAGCTAATTTACTTGACGAGGTCTTTAAACAAATCAAATTTCGCTATTAAATCAAGTAACAAATTTTGATGCTATGATTTATTTGCAACGACAGCAAAATTCTTTTTCTCCATGTATCTTTATCTCCCAGCTGATACATCGCGAGTGGCAATAAATGAACAATCATCTCAAACTAGTTAATGTTAATCTCTATCTACTCTACACTGCAGTGCATGATCAACTCCACGTTCGTTTGACGTATACTTTATCGCTTTCATCTCGATGCTCTCTCTTTCGTGTTGCTAAAACATTCACATTCGATTCACCCTCTCCCTGCATTCGTCTCCCCTATTTCTTCCATTTATTTCCTCAATCTAAATTATACCTACCAACCTGTCAAAAATTGTCCTAATGGATGGCTATGTTATTATTCGTGAAGATTTATGTGCTAACTAAAAGCCTCGAAAACATCGTACCGACATTCCCGTTTGACTCGCATAAACACATAAATGTTAACTTTGTGCATTTCATGCAACAAGAATGAATAAACAAAATTCCAAAAGCACTAGTGTATCACAGTGTGTATCAATCATAAATTTAAATTAAATGACTATGTATTGAATCATAAGAATACATTGATATTAAATATATGAAATAAATATGCGAGTTATATAAAATTTTTCTAAACTTTATACTACCTTACACTTGCGCATCGTGTGCATATTTGCGTACCTTTAATTTTGACGAAATATTTATCACAATATTCAAAATAGATATCATCATTGCGAAAAATTCAATGTTATTCTCTAAATCTCGTGGAGTGAAATCTCACTCGAAGAGAATGTAAATTTAGTTTGTCTTGAAAAAAGAATGAAAATACCGCTACTCTTGTTCAAGAGTGGCAGATTTTCATTATTTTTAGAATAAGATTTACTCTTTTGAAATGAGATTCACTCCAAACCTTAATACTTTTTTTGAAGTGTAATACCAGAATAGACCGAGTCTCATTCCAAAAAAGGAATTGAGATTTCACTCTTTCGGAGCCTTATTTCAAAAGAATGAGTAAATCTCACTTTAAAGAGAGTAAAAATCTGTCACTCTTGAACAAGAATGACAATATTTTTACTCTTTTTTCAAGACTAAATTTTCAGTTTCTTCGAGAGAGATTTTACTCCACGAAATTTAAAAAATAAGGTATGCAATTAAATCATTTTATACTAGATATTGCATAACACACTTCCTCTTTTACAGAAATAACGAATTTTTTCTCTCAATGTTGTACGATATACCCTTCCTCTTCCATTTCGGCATTAACAATTGTCAAACAATAATAGTAATGGTTTTACTTTTATGTTATTCTTTTCCTATACGCATCCATTTATCTTTTTTCGAATTTTTTTTTACTTCAAGATAAATTTTGTTCTAGTAATGCTCATCTTAAAATAATTCTCTTTGAAAAACTTAATTCACAATTATGATATTAAAAATTATCAACTTAATTTAAAATTATACTAATAATCAATTTTCTCTCGGTATTAATTTAAATAATAGAATTTAAGAAAACAAATGAATAGTACGTCATTCTAAATGTAATAAACATGAAATAGTAACAATATGGTTATTATCACTAAATATAAATTAAAACAAGAAAACAGTTTAAATTTATGATAAATTTATACAATTTATTCTACAAAAGATATAATTATGTAGAGATACGAATATAAAAAAAAATGCCTTAAACTTAGACATTTTTAGCATTCAACAGAATTTAAGAATGTATCGAATTTGACATAATTTTTAAAAGATAAAAAATTTTCCTCAATAAAAATTTGGTGATAATTTTTAGAAAAATTATTTTTTTTTTTTAAATGGTACCTCAATTATCTCTCTATTATAGTACATGATCGAATTCTATCCTAATCTTTTCAAGATTCTATCAAACGTAGAAACTTTAAGAAATAAACTTTGACGAATTACTCTGTGTCAAATCATAATCGAGCGAAGCGTATAAAACTTTCATTTGGATTTGATCCTCTTGATCGAGAAGTCAAGGGGGTGCGGGCACATCCCCTTACTAATACTTGGTAGCATGGCGGCGACGTGGGTTTCGCAGGATAGACAGGTATAACGTAGGTGCACGTAGACGCGCGTATGTGTGTATATGTTCGCGTGCAAGAGGCAGTAACCCTCAAGGTAAGGCGAAATGCCACCTGGCAGGTTTTTGTGGCGTTGCGCGCGAGATGCGATATTGTTTTTGTCCCCTCGGCTTGAGCTCGAGCGGAGGAGCTGCCTTTAGCTTCTGCCCCCCTTCGTTTCTATCCTCTTTCCTACATCGTCGCCCCACTTCCGGTGTGGGTAGGACCCGGTAGCCAATAGGAGGTGGGTACCACGCCTCCCCCACCCACGCGCACCTGCGTCCACGCCCGCCAATCGGAGGACGAACTACCTGGAGAACCAAGTCACCACAATACAAAAGAGAAAGAGAGAGAGGAGATGTATATACATATAGAGAGAGAGAGCCAGAGAGGGACAGAATGGCGGACGTGCGAGCGAGAAGAGGGCAAGAACGGAGAAAGGAGAGAGAGGAAGATGCATCGCGAACGTCCTCCGCAGTACTTGGACGCGCACGCTCCGATCGCACCTCTCTTCCTCTCTTCTTTTCTTCCTTCCCTCCCTCCACCCCTCTCGCCCGTCATTCCGTCGGCCGGCCGCTATTGCTCGACGCATTCTCCTTCTTGTTGTTCTTCTTCTCCTCCCGCAGCCGCCCTCCGTCACTCCTCGTTTCCCTTCTTTCGCCTCTTTGTGCCAAGAGCCGAGACTTCTTCTTCTTCTCGATAGGCCACGTAGGTGCGCGCGCGTTTCGTTTCTTCCCTTTTGCCGTTAATTTTCTTTGCGCGCGACCACGTTTTTGCCCGGCCGCTCCATTACCACTGAATTCTTCTTTCGGCGATATTTCGAGCTGTTTATCGGCCGTAATGGCCGCGACCTCGTACGCTTCACTCTTTCGGCGTAACTAAGCCCTTTCATCCTCTACCACATCGCGAGCTTTCCCGTCGCGCTCTTTATCGTCGCTTCGATTCGGACCTTTAACCGTAACAAATCGGTACAAAATAAGTCAAACTGGTGAGAATTCGTACCGATTAAAAAATCTTCGACTTAGAATCTGTTTACTGAAGCATTATCTCGACGAATGCACGTGACAGATTTCATTCCATTATCCAAACCAGCTGTTGTCGTATCACGCGCGTATGTCAACTCGATATCGCGGTCTGAATCGTTCAAGCGAGTGTCATTTGCCTTGAACTTAGATGGGACTACATGGCAGAGAGAAACGCGAGTCATGCATCGTCCGAGCCATTTTTGCAACGGGCCGTGCAAAAGGGTCCTTGGATCCGCCAAGTTTGGAAAGCCGCCCGGATCCAGGAGCAACCTTTTACGGATGCCTAGCCCTGACGGCCAATGGCCGCCTTCAACTTGAAAATCTTACACGAGTTTACTGCTTGTCAGATCGGCGAATGCCCGCTTCGTTACACCAATCATTTTAATATTCGACAATCAACTTTGTTACACTAGGGTGGAGCGCGAAAAGTCCATCTCATATCTCTGTCAAAATAAAGTTCAAAATAGTCAAAATAGTTATACAACATAAACAATGAAAAATTGTTGCCACTGATTTCAAAAAAGAAAAATTTTTTCAAAGAACTTTATTTAACGCAGAATATTTGCAAAAGCGACATACCATTTGTTCTATTCTAATAACATACAAATAAAGAATGGAAATGAGAAAGAAAATGATAAGTTTCAAATTGTTTTTGTAAAACGGACACACATATCGTTAACACCGCTAATAAATTTAGGTATATACTTAATTATAGTAGTTTAATATTAACAATTAAAGTATTTACAAAAGATAAAATTTCATGAAATCTTCGAGAGCCTTTAATAATCGATTGAATTAGATTTATGCTGCAATATTTTTTTCTACATAGAATTATATAGAATCATTATCAAATAATAACAGTCTGAGGTACATAATAGCTGCCAATTTTCTCGTTGACGATCTCGTTGGTGTCTAAGATCACTCATGGTTATCTCTTTGTCACAATCATCCTAATGTTACAGCAATTTTAGGAATTCTACCTACGATATCTACGATATATTTTCATCTATCTTTATAAAGTCATAAAACAAATTTTTACAATTCGCCGCAAGAGAACTCCTTGCGTGTATTTTCGACTCACCAGAAACATAATGTTTTTCTTAGCTGAACGAGCCGCCCCTCGTAACGGTCGTTGGCTTTCCAAGCGGAAAAATCAACACGGCCAGTTAATTTCATTCCGAATTATGAGAATCGAGTCAGCGATCCTGATTGTTTCTTTTCGCAGCGCGCATCACCGCACGAGTTTCGCGAGTTTTTGGAAAGATTCTTACGGCGATAAAAAAGTTTATCATAATTAAAAAGAGTACAAATAGCTATTATAGTTTCAAAGTACAGATATGAAGATGGAAGAAAAGTTTTTGTATTTTACTAAAACATAATATAAATTATATTTGTCAATGTGTGTGAAATCAACACTACAAATAATTATTACTGCAAAGATTAATTAGTTTTCTAATAAATTTATATTTCATTAAAATGCCAAAAAATGAGGAATAATTATTAAATAATTGAAAATTGTTTTTGTATATAAAAAACTAGAGATCGAAGAAACAAATAAATAAAATAAGATGTTAATGACAATAGCGATTTCGCATATTTAGACACGTACGATTACCCGCGAAACTATCGTTCTACTCGATCTACAAAGAAACGGACCGCGATACTTATGGTGGTTACGTGGAAAAGTGGTGAGACAAGACGAAGGGGAAATCGGTTGCACGTTACACTTTCAGAGCGTTTTTGTCAATGGTCGAGAGGAGCCAATGAAGTTCTCTTTCGTTCGGTCTTTATGGAACCATCTCCGTTTCCACGTTCAAACGGACAAGAAGTATAAACCGCCGTCGCGCTGCTACTACCGAACACCAAGCGACAGTTTTTTTTTTATCTTATTTATGTTTATGTCTAGCGAATTCACAAGACAATCCTGTTAAATAGCCAATCGAAGCATGTAACGTTACAATGCAGTTTTCGAGTAAAATCTTGTATATTGAAAGAAGTCGTTCCCTCAACGTTGGGATCATAAAACAACAACAAAACATCGAGAAGTACAGAAAAAAGAAATTTTAGAAGTACAGTATTATTATTTATTAACGGTTAAATAATAAAAATTTTAATTATATTTTAGCCCTTTTAATGTCCAAGAATAATTTCTAAATAGAAAAACTTTAATGTGCGCAACTTTCTATATTTTATAATAGTTACATTTGGCATAATATTTTCATTATATTTTACTTTTATTTTTTTTTGTGTTATATAATATCGCAAAATATTCTTATACAATTTATAAGAATTTTGAAAAATTTTTCTCGTATCAGAAATTTTTTAATATTGATATAGTAACATAAACTAGCACGAGATACAGTAGAAAAGATAAATTAACTTTACTTGGCTTCATCGCGAGGGCGTAGGATACGTAAATCCACGTCACCGGCATGCAAAGTATAAGAATTGCCGGCTTTCTTGCCTCGTATTTCTTAACAGGGAAAAAGAGCAGTGTTGAACCTAAAATGAAAGGGCCAAGCCAAAATAGCATAACATTTCTAAAAAGAGAAAGAGAAAGAGGTAGCGACGTACGCATCGATGCATTTCCCAAAAGAGGAACATTTAGATATCGATGGAAGGTATTATCATAAACACATGAGAAACCCGAATTGACTTCGAGATCGCGGCGGTGATTTCCCTGTCGGGGAGGTAATTAGTCACGGCTCCATGGCCTTTCGCATATACGCCGTAATCATTTTTATAATCAGCTGTCGTCGCGCTTTCCCGGTAATTTATTCGCGTCGAATGCGCATCATTCGCGCGCTCACGCTCGAAAATAATTATTGCGGGAAAATGTAAAGGGATGTATGCAGCAACAAAGAGTCACGAAGAGCCTCCTGTCGCGTATGGGACATATAATATACATAATTAAACGGGTTGATTGCCGGGACAATTATATGTTGCGCGCGCGATATTAATTTCGCCTGGCCATTAATTTACTGACCGACATCGTGCAGGAAAATCTATTCCGCACATGTTGAACGAAAGTCGTCGGATTGGATGGTGACCCGACAGCGAGTCGGTAATCGACCCATGACAAAAAATCGCCGCTCGATGGCCCGATAATTATTGGTAACAACGTACGATATGGTTCGTTAAATCGCGGAACGGACTCTCGAGAGTTTCCTTCTGATTATGGCGAATCACGTGGGTACGCTATAAATTATCTACCGACATTTGCGCTCTTGCATTAGGATTGAGTTTTATCTGTCTATCACGTTAGAATTTAATAAGAGAGTAATCAAACAATCTATGCAAATCTAAAATTAATATCATGTGAACGTGTAAACTAGTAATATATATTATTTTTTTTTGCTAAATGAATAAAGCAAATGTTATAAAACAAAAAATTGAATGAATTTATTACTGCATAGGACAATTGCAAAGAATAATATTTCGAATTTTTGTATTGTATGCACTAAAAAATACTAAATATTTGTTTAAATAGTGTTAAATAAATATTTACTAAATGTAAACAATTTATGATAAATAGTAGATAAGATAAATAATTTATCTTATATAAAAATCATTAATTTGATTTAACTATCTTACTAATGAATAAATATTTACTATAAGCAAACGTACTTCTATTAAAAAAAATATGTATTACGATTTAATAATTTTTTTTCAGTAGAATTTATTGTGTTATTCTTAAAACAATTATTCAATTTTCTTATTTTTGTTTAAGTAATTGAATTATTTGTTTAAGTAAAAAAAGATAGATTTTTGTTATAAAAATACGTTTTCATATAATTTTTATATTATTTTTACCTTCTCATATCACTTAATCATATCAATCATCCCATATGTAATTCAATAAAAAAATATATTAAAAATGACGTGCAGAAAATTACATTGATAAATACTAAAGAGCAGCAAAGTAATAGCATGAAGAAATCAGTGCAAAAGCTGATGCTATTTACATACATCATACGACTAATTGCTAGAAATTATAATCGAACATAGATCTTAATCACCCGTTAATGGACGCCGAGTCGTCAACACTCCACTTAATTGCCGTCGTTAATAATTAACAGCCACCGTACGTTAGGTAGTTATTAAATGATTATCATTGAACGTATAATAATAATTTAAAAAGCTTCGCAAAGTAATGCATGGAATTTTGTGATTAGATCGGGTGTGATTATCGAATAAACTCACCGTGTTTTCACCGAGAACAGTTTCGAAAGAGCTTTCTCGATTATTTGCATTATTTGCAAAACTGTGTATATTAGAGAAGTTAATACATGAAAATTACACGAAGATGACAATCGTGAATATGTAATTGCAAATCGTAAGTACTTTATTCCGCGATTTTATGGCTCGCGAATGGTGCAATTGAGAAGAATGATAAAATCGTATATAGCACATAATGATATCGCTCGCGGCACCGAAGGTAATTCGCTATCAAGCCGTGTATTGTCAAAAACGAGCGTTCACATATGATTGTACATTACGTCCCATCCCATGTTATTACACGTTCAGAACCGAGAAAAATGCGTTCATATCATCCATCAGAAAAAAAGCCATTTATAGTTAAACCTACTTATAGTTATCGCAATGTTTGGAACATGAATTCTTTCGCTATTTTCAAAATAAAAATTTGGAAAACTGAATTTTTTCTTCTATATGTTTTGATATTATAGGATGATACTAAATCATTACCATCGATAATTGTTATTACCAATGATAATTGCGAATTATTAACTTAACGCAGAAAAATCTTTGAAAAATTTGAAAGTTATCGTTGATGTCAATGACGCTTTATTGTTGATTTTAGATCACTTGATGGTATAAGCTCAGTGTTTTTTATGTGCAAATCATTTTCACAAGTTGACATGTCAGATGGCCTTCTTGTCGATTTAGCCGCGGCACGGGTTCGTCAGTGTTTCTTACGCGTCGTCTACAATATTCGCAAGAAAATATACGAAGCAAATCGAAAGATTAACGCGATAATTCATTACGATTAACTCTCCATCTGGATCTGAGAAGAAGGCAATCTAAGTGAAACGAGGCAAATCAGTACAAAAGTAGAAGTAAATCAATGGATGGAAGGCGAATCAGATGTTAAATTAGAATTCTCACTTATTTCGAAATTACCCAGTAATTATTCTCTTTCTGTATCATTAAATTAAATTTTCTTTGATATAAAATCATTCTTAAATGCCAATTTTTCGCTCGCCATCAGTAAACAAAAAAAAGTGCAACATCAAATTCAAACGTTTGAAATTGACATCGAATTCATTCGAAGGCTTTATTTTTTATTAAAGCAGTGTGTTGCACGTGCATCATTACAAAAAATATTAATCATAACAATTAAAAAATATTTAAATATTAGCCAAAATGTTATTACTCAATGAAATTACCGAAAAATAGTTTTAAAAAAACGCACAGAGATTCGCATTCGCGAATGTTCGTTCCAAGTAAATGACATGTGAAAATTGGTGTAACGCGGTAGCAATAATTCTCTTTTGAAATATCAAGTTCATTGCTACCGTATGATTATTCATATCGTATTAATCTTCATCTACGAGTATCTTATGACGTTATTATTGTGTCGGCTATGAGTATAATCAACAACCACAAAAAAGAAAGAAGTTGCTCCAAGTTTTTATGCTTCACAACAATATCAAAGATAGAATTTATCATACATGATAATTGACCATTCAAATATTAGCTCAATCTAAAATAGATTCACAAAATACCGCACAATTAATAACAAATTATTCAAATTATAATTATGCAAATTATAATTAAATTAAAAAAAATTAATTAGTTGCTAAACGTAAAATAATATCATCAAACGAAATTAATTTTTCATGCAAATGTGAATTAGTATTGATTTCATAAATAATGTCGCATTTGTATTCTTTTTTATGCATATTAGGAAATGTCTATTTTTTTCCTTTCTTTCTTTTCTTTTTTCCAGTAATTAGAAAATAAAATACTAGCGTGTAAACATCATTACTTTGCTACGAACATAAAACGAACATGAGATGAATAATTATACTATAATAGACAACTGGTCAAACGAGACAATCAACATTGCCTGCATTAACTGTTATATTAAAATTACTATTTTTAAATATATTTTATCTAAACGTTTTATAATTTATATTAGTCTAAATATAAATTTATAAAAATTAAAAATAGCAACTAGAGCAGCTTAAAAAAAAATTTTTTTAAGCCTAAATAACAAACACATTCCTCGAAATAATTGTCTATTCACTGCGGAAAAATTGCGCAAACCATTTATCATGTCTATTACATACTATTCGTTCTGATATAAGTTCGTATCAGTGCCAAAAATCAACGCCAACATTTGTTAGATAAATTCTAAAATCTATGTGTTAGAATTTAGTTAATTTTTGTATAATGAGTTCTCAGAAATTTAATTTGGATTAGCAACAATTAATGTTACAACTCATTTATGTATAAATTCACTGAGTAGTTTAAAAGAATTTTACATTCTAAAGATTGAGGATACCGTCAAGATTCGAGATTTAATAATCTTATCTTGTCTCGTCCCCAATTTCAAGACGAGATTGAGACAAGATTTTGTGGAGAGTTTGAAGACAAGACAAAATTTTTAGACTCTTCAAAATCTCAAAAAATTATAGAAATTAATCTATTCTTTTGTAAAATCTTTCCGAGCTGATAGAAATTATGAAAATGATAGGAGATAACAAATTTTAATTTCGAAAAAATCAAACTATTAAAAATGAATACTTTCATAAACTAATTTTTTAGAAATTTGTTAGGCATTTTTAGAAGAGTTCATAAATCATACTGGCAGTTACTCCAAAAATTTAAGATGAAAGTTTCAAGTTTTAAACAAATTAAAAATTTTCAAGTTTTAAATAATAAATATAAAATAATTCCGGGGTAAAATATTTACGGAGCGCTAATTTATGTCGCAGAAGAAAAAATAGGAGTGAGAGTAAAATAAAACTACTGTCAATTGAATCGATTTGTAATATAAGTAGCAATTCTTTTCACAACCATTTTTGTAAAATCGCTACAATCCCACAGTCTGAAAAAATACTGCGGGAATTTGCGCGATATTGCGACATTGAGTTTGGAAAACAAAGAATCGTTGCAACCAGCGCTATCAGCGCGCAGCGACTGCGATCGTCTTATTTAAATTGTAAAAATTTTTTCGAGAATTTCGAGACAAGATTTTCGAGTTCAAGATCAAGACAAGAATATATATTTCAAGATTTTTTTCAAGGCAAGATGAGACTTCCAAAAATCTTGTTTTGTCTTGTGGTATCCCTACTGAGAATTCTCAACAAGAGATCCGGCCACATTTTGCCTCATTTATTCATCATAAATGTCAAAAAGGAGAAATACCGCACTATACAATTGACAACAAACCAACAGGGAAGTGGGATTAAAGCATAGGCGACAATACCTAAATTAAGCATTCTTGTCGTCGCACCGTGACAATTATTTCACAAAAGAAATATTTTACTACCAGAAGTTTCAATAGGTTTTTATCGCTTTGGTCTCCAAACAATTTTATAATTTTACGATTTGTCTGTCACTGTCAAATTTACGATATTACCAATACAATTAGCGAATATCTGATGACGAATCAGTGTTTATCGCAAATGTTAAATATTTTGTCAACAATTATAAATCTAAAATTTTTATTGCGACATCTGATCATTTATGATTAAATTTTAAGATGATTAATTTATATTTTACTTGTAACAACAAGTTTGCAAAAATTTATTTATTATTATTAGAATTAAAAATCTATTATTAAGTTTGTTTCTAAATCCTGCTTATTCAGAAGAAATGGGCATTAAATTTCATGTAAAAATTTATCATTTAAAAAATTAAATTCTTCCTTTTTTAAATATTGTGATTCTAATTCGAAACTGGAACCATGAATCTTAAAATTCTTAAATCACGAATCTACAATTTGACTCTTTCATCCCGTATATTTTCGATTTTATAATTTCTGATTTCGAATATTAACCCGTAAAGCCTTTTTTTCCTTTTGCTAAAGGAATATATTGGTTTTTGGAATTTATTGTAGTTTTCCGTTATTAATTTTAGAAATATTAAAATTTTCAACTACATAAAAAATTGCAATACTTAAACTTGGCATAAATGTAGTACACTAATTAATCTACTTGAATAAAACAAAACTGTAAAAAATAAGATTGTGAAATATAAAATTATTCCAAATTATTACACTATTTAAAAATTAGAAAAATATTCCAGGGTCGTTAGAAGCTATATATTCCAATTACGAATTAATATCGCTTATTAAGACTTTCAGAAATTTCGCTTGGAATGCATCAACATATCATTTTATATTTGTTTAACGTTCGTTGAACAACACTATTAGATATCAAAGAAGCAACTCAATCCTTTGAGATTTAATTAACATTATTGTTAACTTCTTATTATTAACTTCCATATGTCAAAATATCACTCTATTATTTTAGTTAATTTCAAGTAAATAACGTTCATATTAATGTATACGATTATTAAATAATAAATTAAATTTGAGTTAAATTTAATACATTTTCTTGAGTGAAACTTTAACTTTATTATTTTAGTTAAATTAACGACATATTAGAAGCAATGGCGATCTATAGAAATAATTGAAAATAATTTAAATTGGATACAATTTGATATATAAATTTAACAATGGACAAGAATAAAATGATGTCTGGATGCATTCGAGTGAAATTTCTGAATGCAGCTTAACCCTTCGATTACCTGGGATTCAAAAAGACATGAGGCTTTATATTTCTAAGGTCTTTTTTTAAAACGGAACTAAACTGCCATTTATTCAAAGTTTAAAATATTCTTTTTGCACCTTCAACCTATTGTTCCTTGGATCAATCTTTGATTTTTTCAAATATGTTAAAAACTTTAAAAAAACCACCGCATTTCTGTAATCTATAAAAGGTATAGGTTTCAGTAATTTTTATAATTTTAAGAAAAGCTGTAAATATGGCAATCAATTAAAAATTTGGGATCATTTTGCCCTCTGTGTGACCAAACATAAAATTCTCAGGAGGTGTGTTCACGAAGGAATTAAATAATGGCTGCAGAAAAAGCAACTTTGCAACGGTTGGAAAATTCTTTCATATGATTGGTCTCGCTCTTAGTTCCTTGCTGGATCTAAATAATAAAGTAAATCAATCATATTAAAGAATTTTACAACAGTTGCAAAGTTGTTTGTTTTTTTATACTGAACGTAGCCAATATAAAATAAAAGCTGAAGATTTCCGGAACGATGCTCCGTATTTTTAACGTGCATGTGTCGTTGAATATAAATAAAATTATTTCGCGTTAACACTGTATATACGATTTCTGATTACTTACTTGAACAAAATAAGGCATGCAAACAGGTATGTTTAAATGTTACAAGGCGTTGCAAACATCAGGCCTAAACAATTCAATCCAAAGTCTCCCTTGGACTTTGGCGAGAGACCTCGGAATCTGAACGTGCAAAACGCGGGATGTAAGAAACGCGGAAGAAAGAAGTCAAACCGTATTCACTCACCTTACTCTGGACGTAATCGAGGGCGAGCATGCAGTCGGAGTATCCGCTCTCAGTCTTAATAGTGGTAGCACCCTGGCCGGGTCCAGTGGAGCAGAATCCGGAACCCACGACGCCAACCGGCCCGCCGAGGCCAGCTGCCGCCGCAGCCGCGACGCTGTCCCGGTACCAGGGATACATTGAACAGCCTACGGATTATCACCGCGTATTTCTTCTCCCTATCTTCTCTCTTCCGAGCTGCCAAGCTCGCACCCAAGTTCCAAGCAAATAATTCACTCTCGGTCACACGTCACGTTCCTCTTTCTCTCGGTTTTTCCTTTCTTCCTTCCTTCCTTCCTTCCTTCCTTCCTCCTTCCGCTTACTTTTCCGCGATACGGGCACGACACGCGCTGCGCGACATACACCTCACCGCCGATGATATCACTGCACCGCTGAGCGCGCGGTATCACCGCGGTACACGCCGCGCTCGCGCACTACGACAACGCTCCGGCTCCGCGTCCGTCCCGCGATCGCGAGAACGATCACTGAGTATTCGCGTACAAACGTCTCGGGATCGCGCACACTCGACAGGTTAGCTATCACACGTACGAACAGAAGGTATCTCTTCAAAGCGGAGAGTCCTCGACGGTCATCGACGTCGTCGCTCACGTTAATCGCTGTCCGCCCGAGCGTGGACACTCGTGATGACACTGCCGTCGCCGCGGCTGAGTGACGTCTTCACAAACGCGATATTAAAACGTAAACACCCCGTGCCGTGTCGGTGCGACCTTGCGCCAAGATTGAAACTTGTCGAACTCGACACTGCGTTTGTCTCTCTCTCTCTCTCTCTCTCTCTCTCTCTCTCT
>NW_012130066.1:7579861-7592711 GCF_000143395.1 Atta cephalotes | reverse complement strand
GAGAGAGAGAGAGAAGAGCACCCCCGCGGCTCTATATAGACCAAAAGCTCTCGCGTTCGTATTGCGCTTGTGCGAGAAGCTGCCGTTGCCCGGGAAGAGACCTCCCGGCCAGCCTCAGTCTCCGGGATGCTGGGGGCGGCGATCGTGATTCTACCCCCATTCTCGTAGCGCTCCGATAACACAGCCCGACTGATTGCAGCGCGGTCCCGTTCGTTTCTCGGCGACCACTCTCGAATTAGCCCTCGTCTCTTGCCTCCGTTCATCTCGCTCGGCTCGGCGCGCGCGAGTAGAGGAGCCCGGGCCTCGTTGTCTCCCTTGAAACAGGTCCACCCTCTGTTGGCGCCGCCGTTGCCGCATCCGTCCGTCTATCTCCTGTCTCCCTCTTTCTCTCTCCGGGGATCCCAATCCGCCCTCCGTCCCTTCTCCGCGTCCACGCTTCACACCCTTTTCCGAAGCCGGGGCGCAGTCACCGCGAGAGCCTTCAGCCAACCGCCTCTGGCAGGTGAGTCTCTCCCGTCATCTGTCGTCGCGGGTGCGTCGCGACGCTCAAAGTGGTGGTCGTTGTCGGTCAGCGGAGCGTACAGTGCACTAGGACCCTGGGAGATTCAGCCGCGCTCGTGTGTGCACAGAATTTTCCATTAGCTCGTTCAACCAAGTACGCGGGATCAGAGACCTACGTATTAGGTCTTGGGGGATCTCTACTTCCTTTCTCTCTCTGTCTCTCTCTCTTTCTCTCTCTCTCTCTCTCTCTCTCTCTCTCTCTCTCTCTCTCTCTTCTCTTCTTCTTCTTCTTTCTTTCTTCTCTCTCTCTCTCTCTCTCTCTCTCTCTCTCTCTCTCTCTTTCTATCACGCTGAAGACACTGATGTTGTCGCGAGCGAGTAGAATCGTCGCGTCTCCAAGCTTCTCCGGCGATCCTGCCGAGAGCGCGCCAAACTCCGGCTTTTTTTTGCGTGTGACTGTCCGGCCCGGAACGCGCAAAAAAAATGCAACCGCGGCAAAGCCCGAATATCGTGAACCGTGAACCGCGGACGCGGTTTCAGCACTGACGCGGGAGCCGCGATTCGAACGACCGTTCGGCCGTGCTCGGCCGTTTCCGCCGACCCTCGTATCTGCCCCCTCACGATCCACCGTCGCTCGCTCTCGTGCCGCGCACTGACTAGCGGGGGAAGACGCGGCCCGCCACGGAAGGGTGAAAGAGGGGGGGGCGGGGTACGCGGGAAACACGATCTCTCTTCCTCTCTCTCTCTCTTTCTCTTAACAATCTCTTTCCATCTTTCCTCCTCGTTCGCGCTGCGCCCGGGTACCGTCTAAGTGGGAGCAACAGCTTTTCTTGGTTGAACGATACGCTCTAACGATATCGGTTCATATTCCGCCATTCGCACAAAATTCTTCCGCTCTGCGATTTTCAAGAAAAGGCTATGCCTAGATCGAAGGAATTTGATGGTAACTGATAATATACTATACTAATTATAAATTACAAATATACTATACTAATTATTGTGCCTTGACAATTAAATTGAATTTTAAGTGGTCTCTTTATTTGTCATTATAATATTTGAAGTACTAACATTTCTTATTAACTAAAAAAAATCAAACGTAAAAATAAATTATTACGAAAATTTGTTAAATGTTGAAAAAAATATTGTTTTTTTCAACATTTAACAAATTTTATAAAAGATAACATAATTATTAAAAAATCAAAAACTGTCAGAATCCTATCTTTTTTACAAAAATGTATTAAATAATAAAAATAATTTTAAAACCTAATATTATATATATACAATATATAATCTAAAAAGATAAAAATAATGAGCTAGTATATATTGAATTCCGAACTATACATTGAATAGATGGACGACTATAGTAATTAATGTTAAATAAATTAAATAAAATGTAATTGCAATTCAATATCGTATCTTGTATATATTACGAGATTATTTGAATTGATTATTTGTGATTGATGATTCGCGAAATATTTTGTAATCTATGCGAGAATTATTTTAAAAATATATATGTCAAATATATATATATATATATATATATATATATATAATTCATTAGGGTTATGATCGAAGTCTCGCTACAAATGCTTTGAAGCGTTTGATGGACCAATTAGAAGAAAGAATTTCACAAATTGACCAATTAAAAAACGTTTCAAAGCGTTTGCAACATCGCGTTGACTACATCCTTAATGTCGTAACTCGTAATGCGCAAAGCGACAAGTCGCAACATCGTAATAATACGGATGACTTTTCTTTGAACACATATAGATGTAATCATCAATTTCCATAAGAAGAAAAAACAAGGACACGATCGTCCCTCTACCGACGAATCCTCGAATTCGCAAATACGCAAAAACCTAGCTGAATCACCGCGCGTCGACCTTGACGTGTAAAAATCTCGGACTATGGACACGGAAGGACGAGATTCTGACCTCCTACGACCTAATTCCACGAGCACAGTCCTCGGTGTGGAGGAGCTTGGGAAAGGTCGCGTACGCTGAAACATCATGCAAAAACCCGCCCCTGAAATGGTTCACGAATTCCTGGAGAATTTCTTCGACAGACGCGGAAGAGGGAAAAAAACAGTCCTAGGATAAAAAGTCACCCACCGAGAAGGGGTCGGTGAACCTACGTAGATATATTTTAACAAGCTGATGTGTCCTCTTGCTTGTGTCTTCACTTGAAGCTGAGTAAATTTAAAGATTTTGCAAGTCTACGAGTATACTTAAGCTGTAAAATTGAAGTAAGAAGTTGACCAATCATAATCGATTATTCTCCTCAAATTTGACTGTGGTTGGACAATTTCTTGCAATTTAAGAGGATCCTAAAGTCGCGTTTACATTACGGACTAAACCATATAATTTTTGTATAATAATTTTCTCTTTTACTGGTTCGAAAATCCTTTTCCAGGATTAAAATATATTAATACGTCTCTGTGAAATGAAGTTTATGTGAAGAACGTCAAAAAATTTCAAAATTGAGATTCTTTATCATTTCTTAGTCTAATATGACGCTCTAGAGTTACATCGTAACAACATTTGTTTTGTATAAAAGCAGTGCAATCTGTACTTACGAAATAATAGTCCACAGACTATTTGCACAACACAGTTTGCACAAAGAAACAACGTGAAGTTCTTAAGCGGCTTTTACAATGAGATTTTAAGGCGTAAAACTTAAGCTTAAACTTTAAGCTATAAGAAATTTATCAATTATAGTCGATTGTTCTCCTTCGATTGCAATTTCTTACAGTTTAAAGTTTAAGTTTTACATCTTAAAATCGCATTGTAGGCGTCGCTTTAGAATTTGGACTTTGTCCAAATAAAATATTGTTATACGAAAATTTATGTGTAGGTGTGCGTGAGATATTGATGTATATATAATAATATGCATGTATATATAAAATGTGTGAATGACACGTAAATCTGTGTGTAAATATTATTTACAATACTATGACTAATCGTCTTTAGAGGCCGTTATTCATAGTCGAGTTTTATTTCAAGACCGTCTTAAGTAATGTCTTAAGACGCTTTCTGATTGATTCGTGACTTCTTAAGACCGTACTTAAGACGGTCTTGAATATAAGATCTGACTATGAATACCGGCCTAGGATTCCCTTAAATCCGCCAACACAATAGACGTAGTAAGCTTAAAAATCGATCAATTACAGTCGAGTATGAAAAGAATACTCGATGGTCAGTTTCTTAAGGCTTATTATTCTATTGTGTTTACGAGTTAAGGCTTGAAGCTTAAGTTTTATGCCCTAAAATCTTATTGTAGACGCCACTTAATGGATTGTAATGATTAAAATATCTAAATCTGAGTTATTTAAATAAAGTCTAATTCTTTTTAAGCCTATCTCTTTTATGATGCTTTGCATCGACCTTGAACTGCACATCCATTCCACCAACTTAAGAAGAAAAAGAGAAAGAGAGAAGTATGATGTAGCCAACCCCCGTGGCGTAGACCAGAAAGGAGCTATAACCACAAATCTTATCGCTGGAGACGGAGGAAGACTAGAATGGGGTTGATGGTCATGGTTAGAGGGTCATGGAACTCTCGGTGTTCCACTTTCTTAAATGCGCGTGTATTCTCCCAATATTATATTTTCATAGGTCAGTAGAACGGAAAGCGAATCCGAGAGACGACATTCGCGAATGTCGATCTTGGAACATTGACAAAAAATTCAATAGATTTGGTAATTTATATGATCGCTATGCAGTACTTCTCTAAAATTTTTTTATTTCAAGATACATAGTCCTCGCATTACTATGGCTGTGTTCCATTTGGCGCTCATAGCTCCGTGTGTGAGCATTGATACATTCAGCAGAAAAAGCGACTTTGCAACTAACTGTAAAATTTTTTAATATTATTGAAGTTTATAGATTTAAAGTGAGAAATTAAGAACAGGTCCAATTATATCAAAAAATTTTAAAATTGCAAAGCTGCTTTTTCTGCTGAACGCAATGATATATTTGTTCTTGTTTAATATTTGATAAATAACAATGAAGAGACAGCTAGAGCTACAAGCATTAAATAGAATAGTAATCTATGTAATAATAAGGCTATAAAAGGATGAATATTTAATCAAACAGCATTATAAATACGTACAAATGAAATTATAAAAAAACAATCAAATTGTAAATATGTATATTTATATATATTGTAAAAAATATGTATATTTATTGATGGTAACATATTATATTTTGTGCGTGTAAGTAAAAAAAATCTGTTTGATGGAAATTTATCTAAAAAAAATATGACTTAAATGGAGATGGAGACTTAACCGCGCACGGATGCGTAACAAAATATCCCGATCTTCTCAACGGTCAATGTACGTCTTGATGAAAAATCCAACGACTTTGTGAGTTCATTCACTGGCCATTAATAGATCCTCCGCCCTTCCTTTTCCTCGAGAAAAGGAACCATGAGCGGCGATGTTGTCGACCCCCGCGGAGTGCTCCAAAAACAAGCTATAACCACAAATCTTATCGCCGAAGGGAAGGGAAGGGCGAAGAAGAAGACCTCAAGGGGGGTTGCTGGTTAGGTTAAAGGGGGAGAGTTCGTTCCACCTTCCGAGCTACCTAACAAGTAGCTTGTAAGAAGAGCCGTTTCGCCCGGTGATTCGTGCTCGTAGAGCTGCCGCCGCTGCCCCGAGGAAAAACTGCGACACGGTTTTTCGGCCAATGGGGTTCTCCCTCGAAGTTCAAGGCCATTCTCAAAGATAGCTATGGTACGAGAGGCCAGTGGGAGGGGGATAAGAGTGGAGGCGGGCTTTTTTGTTTTCCAGTGCTCTTCTGGCACTGCTATGAGGACGACCGACAGACCGACAGACCCCGGATTGCTGCCCGGCTGTACATCTTGTTCTTCTCTGGCGCCAGATCGTTTTTTGATTATTCGCTCTTCTTGATGACATCGATGCAGCATTTTTTTAGACTCCTGATTAGGGGCAAGTTCAGATGAGAGCGATTCCCTAGCTTCCGAATTAAAAAACGGGTCGTTTAAGTGATTTATCGCACGACTCATGAATATATTCGACTAATTCGAACGTTGGAGATACGTTGGAATGCACGAGTCAAAAAAATAGTGACGATAGATTATTAATGTCAATTATAGAGCAATAAATATCTTGAAAATAGCATGCGATTAGACGTTGTATTATAATTCTTAAAAATATTCTCTAAGTTTCTTGGAGTGAAAGAGATGTAGAGAGTATTAAATATTATTAATATATAATATATAATACGTTTCTCTCTGTATTATTAATATATAATAGTACGTTTCTCTCTGTAATTAAATTTTATATACTTTATTGTATATAGCATTTTTGGATTTGAAATTTAGAAACTTAATTATTTCAAATGGTAAATAATTTTAAACTTCTTTATATTAATATAATAGCATACAAATAAACATTTTTCTAATTAAACAAAATCTGATATATGTTTCTCTTAAATTTCATATTTCGATTAAATTACGCACATGATTTAATAATTTTTATATAATTAGATTTTTATTTCTTCGTCTTCTTTATATATCTTTATCACGATAAAGTATTAACATTTTTGATATTTATTCGTAAGTATCAGTCGAAAAGCAAACTGTGAAAAGTCTTGAAAAATCCTCCAACGACTTGCTCAATGGCGCCCGGTTGATCGGCCATGTTGTCTTAAACGAGCAAAGCGAAAAGGGACACGAGGGACGGACCGAAGCAATGTAGCAAGAAATCATGAAACGGAGTAAAAGGATGAGGACAGAGATTAATGAGAAACGAATCTAGCAGAGGAAAGAACGATGGAAGAAGGTCGACTTGAATCGAAGACCAGCGTGGATAAACAGTCTTCTAGCGAATATATATAACGTCGAACGAGACATAAGACAGCTGTTGCAAATTATATGAAGAGTCAGAATTGAATTCCGTTACAAGTCATTTCGCGACAATCCCGAGAATTCGCTATGAAAGTCACTATGAAAGATACCTTTGTCGTTTTTACGACAAAATTCCAATGATGAAAATTCCAATATTCATCATTTCTTCACAAGTTTTCATGGATAGTTCGATATGTAAAATTGAAAACAATATGAAAGGACTTGATGAATATATGTCTCGTGTAAAATATATTCGATAAATGTTTTACTAATTGTTAGTCTGAAATTTTGCTAAATAAGATAGGTGAATAACCACCTTGTTTAGCAAGAGGTATATAAAATATAGAAGATAAAATAATACATTCGCAGCTTTTATGTTTGAAAGATGATTTTTACATGTGTATCTCTAAAATGTAATATCAGCGATAAAAAGGCAATGGCGAACCACCGGCAATCACCGGCAGACATGGGTCGGCAATTTGACCATTTTCACACGGGTTAACGATAACACTGACCCGTGTTTCGGCGTTGCAGCGGACCTCATGCATAATTAATTAAATGGATATGCGCTTTCGATTGCAGTCGAGCAGGCACGAGCGTGTACACGAAACGGAAGGCCAAGCCTTCCACTCCTCCCAGGGGGTTGGCTCGTTTCATTTAGAAAATGAAATTGCGGAACCGCGAGGAGGAGGCGTACTCCCTCCTCGAAGCGTACATGCGCACCTCGCTCACCTCTCATCCCTCACCTAGGTGAGGACCGGGGTTTCGATCCTTCGTTCTCGCAGGACTTCTCGGTGGCCTGCGATTCCTCGTATTACGGGGAAAATGGTGACGCTTTTTGCGCCATATCGCATCGACGGTGCGACTCGCCGTCCACGCTTTAAAACGGACGTATTTTGTTTATTGTCGTTAATCGTGTTCGTACATGTGCTTTTTTTTCTTTTCACCGGATTCAACGTGGAGCGATAAATGCCACATGTCAACGTCTTTTCTTAAAAATGTGGCTTATGTCGACATCTTTTTGCACCAAGAAAGTCGCCACGATCGTATAACGCTGATTTATAAAACGGCGATTCATAAAAAAACATTGTATATTCAAATATTCATCAAATATTTCATCTTTAACTTTTTTACTCTTAGTTAGTACATATCTTAGTTTTGGGCATCCTTACTACACACGTTCAATCATTTGTGTTCTGGATTAATTTTCATCACTTTTACAAGTATATAAAAATTATTAAACGATTTTTATGTATATTTTAACATATACGTTTGACATATCTTTAGAAAGTATTTGTACAATTGTATATTTATAAATTGTTTCAATAAATATAGTTAATAAATTGAGAAAAATGCACTGTTTCATGTAAAAATATAAAATATAAAATCTGACACAAAAATGTTTAAAGGAAAAATATGATTCAATATCTCAAAATTGACATTCCAAAGTACAGAAAGAAAAGAATAGTTCAAGTGTCGGCTGTCCAAAAAATTTAGTTATTGAATAATAACCTGAAAATGATGTTTTTTTAAAATGCGTGAATGCTATAAATTGAAGATATATTGCATTTACATTTTAAACAACGCATTTTATTATTGCTATTGTGTTAAAAAATTTATAATTTATTGTTATTATTAATTAAGAAAAATTTCTTTATAACATTACAGAGACAACATAATATATAATATTACTTTTTAGTACAAAGGTAAAAATCGTGTTTATTAAGGGCTAATATGTTGTTCTAAAGTTAAATTCTTTTTTTAATAATTCGTGAAATATTCCCGTAATACAACTGAGAATTAATTGAAAATAAAAAAGAAAAATTTGTTAGTTACAAAAAATATACATTCTGTACACACGTTAGATCATTTCTGACCCAGAGGCGAATTTTGGAATAATGATGGTTAATACGCACGAATTGAGATCGACAACAAACTTGTTCTCTAGATGCCTAACTTTTTTTAGGAATAGAAAAGAGACTGGTATTTGACCAGGTATTTGCTCTTAATATTTCAAAGAAAAGAAATGCGCAGGTCACATACCAAAGGTATATTGAGAGGATGACATTCAATTTATTATTTAGAAAATGTCTAAAAGCTTAACTAAAGTTCTAACTAAAGCCAATTATACCAATTGACATATCCTTTAAGCTTTTTTTCTTTTTTTATTTTTCAAAAATGCGAATATCTTGGGACTACTCTTTAATTTTACTGAAATATAATTTAAAGATAAAATGGATGAATATTTAAATATACAATGTCTTTTTATACGTGAATCGCGGTAAATCAGCGTTATAAAAATCTACTGTTAATCGGCATGATCGGCTTCAGTGAAGAACCTTTACATGATAAATGTCGAATTTATATGAGAAAATCATCAAAACTTTTGTAAATGGCACGACATCTACAAAAGTCTAAGTAAATAAAATTTGAAAGTTGGATTCGGTCGGTCGGAGTGATAAGGATAGTGAGATAGTTGTGTCCTCTAATTCTGAAAGAAGGGGTAAATAATCCAGCAGAGCGACGCTCCAGGAGGTGCGGAGGTTAACGGAAAGCAGCCATGCGCGTCCGACTGCCATCGCGATATTCCTGCCCCTTCCTAACTCTTGTGACGTTGGAGGATAGGTCAGAGGTCGATCTCGCGAAAGAAGGCACTGACCACACCTGTCCCGAGATAACGAGAATCCATAAATCCCAAACCTTGTATCCTCGAGGCAGGAGACGAAAATGGCTCAAATCGAAAGCACCGATTAAAGATGTGAAAAACAAAATTAATAGAAAAATATTCTTAATCGTGAAAAAATAGAACACTGATTACGTTCATCATTTCGATGCGGCGCCGCAATTTCGCAAAAGTCCTCGAAAGCAAATCATTTGAAAGAAAAAAGAAATAAAACCAGATATCAAAAACCGTATCTCGGTCGTACGGCGAATAAATGTTGCTTCTCGCGGAGGAACAAGATTGGCGCGAAAGCAACCCCAGCGAGGGGACCAAATTCGTAGACCGTTCACGAGGATAGTCAGTCGATCGTGCATCCCGCGGATGCACGCGAAGGAGAGATCTTCGAACGAGAATGGAAAACGCGGAATAAGGAGGAGATACCTAAGTTCCGGTAACTGTAATGAGATAGACGGAGAAAGAGAAAGATAGATAAAGAGAAAGATGAAGAACCATCCAGAGAGCTCGGAGAGAAATTAATGAAAAATATCAAGATACGGAGGAGGAAAGAGAAGTGCGAGAGCTGAAACATAGTGACGCGGTTCGCGGAGGAAGGAGGACAGCCAAGTGAGTGAACAGTGAGGGAGAACGGTGAGGAAGAGCGAGCGACCGGTGAGAGATGGTGAGGAAGAGAGAGGGACTAACTCCGATGAGTAGTCGATGAGGAAGGCTGCCACTGTCGGAGCACTCTGGGAGAGGCGTTACCGCGGTCGCGCTTCTCATTGGTCGGGCATAGACTGGTCTGGGTGCCACCCATCGCAGGCGCAAGCAGAAAAAATGCGGTCCCCTCCAGAAGGAGGAAAACGCGCGAGCAAGGAGCCAAGAGGTGGCTGATAGAGACGATCTCGTAGACGTGGAACGAGGAAGAGCGGGACAGAGATGATAGTAACGGAGGAGGTGAACGAGGAGGAGGAAGAGGTAGAAGAGAAGAGAACGAAGAAGCCGGACAGGAGAGCTGGTTCCGAGCACATGGATGGCGAGTCCTGTATGCGTTTGGCAACCCCGCCTGGAGGGTTGACTCCCGGGTATCACCAGCTCTTGGGTGCCGCCATCACGGCATCCAAGAAACCCCCTTTCACCCTCCTACCTCAACCGCCACCTTCCGCTCCTCCTCGCAACCCTCTCGATAACCCCCGAGAGAACTCACGAGACACGAGCGAAACCCTGAATTTTATCCTTCGCGACTTTTAAGATAGGTTCCTCGGGAAGATGGAGGCTTTTTCCGAAAATATAATTTAATACATTTCTTCTTATCGATTTTTATCGAATTTAATTGGGTGCAATTTTTTTCATGATAACTGTTAACGAACGTAATGTAAATTAAACGCTGATTTCTCTGGCGCAAAAATAATAAATTAGCAAAATCCAATATTGTTCCAGCAGAATTCATTTCGTGTTAGGGAGAAAATATTATTTTGGCGCAATACGCGACGTTTGAAAAACGACTTACAGATAATCAAAACCAGACGGCATATTTTAATATTCATTCATTCCCATTGAGTTTTTTGAGTCACTTTTTAAAACATTACATACATATCTTATCTTTTATTACGTTTAACAAGCAAATTTTATGAGAAAAACGTATTAATCATAAAACAATAAAGATAGAATGTGCTCATGTTTCTAAAAATCATATAGAATCTTTGATAAAATGTAATCATTTTACATTTATTATGAATTCAAAAATATTATATATATTATAATAATTCAAATAAAGAAAGAGTCAAAAACTGTCGAAATCAAATCTTGGTGTCTAATAATATTTATATATAAATTTTAAATACCTTTGTGTCAAATTTCTTCACCTCTAGATAACTTTATCCAAGATATCTTTCAGAATATAATAGAGATATCTTCTGGATAAGATTATCAGCAACTTATCCGAAAATGAGCATTAGATGTTTCGTCCGTATTTGATTGTTTTTTATTTTTTAAATTTATTTATATTGTTTTAATTTTACGTATTATTAAAAATATAATTGTTTGCGGCAAAACTCAGAGTAATACGTGAGCGCTATTTTCATTTGTTTATTTTTGGAATATTTTTTCGATTAATATCACCTAAATCATCGATGTTTTTTGGTTTCCCTTGTTGTGATAACACATGTCTAAGGTAAAAGATTTAGAATCTTAGTTGCAACTCGCAAAAAAAAAAACGTAGGAATGTGTTCACAGAAAATCAACATTTACTTAAGGACGAATTCGAGGAACGCGAGTGTAGTATTCTAAGTTTATTTTCTGATATTTCACGAGCACGCTCGAACACGATTATAAATTACCAACTATGTAAAACACACGACAATATTTGCGAAGAAAAGTCAAAAAAGAATATCATGTTATTGTGATATTTTAACTAATTATTGTCAATAATCTAAATGTAATTCCTAAAATTAATTTTAAAATCCAATAAAGTAAAAATATATATATTATAAAACATATTATATTGAGAGAGAAATTCAATAAGTCAAATTGAAGCTGTTTGAGTCCGACTGGTATTCGTGTGCCGCGTCTTATGTATATTATTTTTAAAATGTTACGTTAATGTGATACAATGTTTCAAAAAAATAAAGATGCAATAAATAAATTCTTCAATGTAACTGCAAACGCATTATGATTAATATATTGGATTCGTCATATTCGATCGTAAATAATAATTGATCAAACGAAAAATATACGGATATTAATGTATACTCGAATATAATATTGTAAAAAACATTAAATATCTAAGAAATAATGATAACTTAATCCTTAAATAACAGTTTGCTACTTTTAACTTCCATGTAGATCAAAATGTAAATCAATCTATTTCTGTGTGTGTTTTAAAAATAAACAATATTTATATCAACGTATGCACTTAAGTAAGCACAGTAAGTAATAAACTAAATTTGAGTCAAAATTATATTTCTTTGAATTAAATTTTAATTCCATTGTTTTAATTAAATTAAAGATAATATTGAGTAAAAGCAACGACAAGCTGCAAAAAATAACTGATTAAAAATAACTCAAATTGTACAATTAATATTGAATTGGAATTACGAATTTGCAGTGCATCCAAATATAAAAATACATTTTCCGATTTGCGTGGAATAAAACGCAGAGTATATCGGATTCGGAATGATTAAACGGATTTGAATCGAAAATGAATCGTGAAGGAGCGTGCACGATCTCCTTTAAATTACATTTACTATTCCATTCTGCTAGATATTATCCGTCCACACGATTCCGCGTACACTCTCCCACGTACACGGCGGCGTCACTCTTGGTAATTATACCACATTGCAATCGCAACCTCGCCTTTTCCTTAAAGGAATTACGAGCGTGGAATTTTCTTCAAAGCTGCGGCGCGGCTTTCCCGCAGTACAGAAAGGGCGTTGACAATGTCAATGACACCAGGGCGAGCACAGAAAATAACAGTCGTGTTTAGCCGCGCATCGATGCTTGCGATGACAATAGAATCGCGACGCGGCGGACGAATCGAAATAACAGCGACGAGAGGTCATGTTTTTTATCACGATCTAAAATCCGTAAGGTTCATTTAGATCTGTCCGATCTGCAATCACTGTGCCGCCGTGACGGTAACGCTTTCTATCGATTATCAGCGCGTGCCAACAGCTTCCAACGGTCCACATCGTTATTCTTATCCACCAAACGGTTGGTACGTTGATCAATGGTTCGATTTCATGCACTGTTTCGTAAACAAATTGTTCTGATGCAAATTAGTACTTTCGCTCTTCAGATCAAATACTGCAATATTTATGACGC
>NW_012130066.1:7573218-7579022 GCF_000143395.1 Atta cephalotes | reverse complement strand
GAGAGAGAGAGAGAGAGAGAAAGAGATAGGAATTCCCATCACGTTCGACGTTTTAACAATTCCACTTTAGATGATGAGAAAAATTGGCATGTTCAAAAAATTAACCTCTATGATTTTTATTTTATGAATAGCCGCATAATTTAACAGCAAGCAGACCAATTCGAGTGTAATGTGAGAATGGGGACCATCAGGGGGAGAATTAAGCATAGTCATATTCGCAATTAGAACGCCGTTCTAAGTTCTCTCGTTTGCGGATTTTGCCACGTAATCTCTCGCGCTCGATCCCTCTCGGCTGTCCTTTCTCCCTCGTACAGAGGAATCCCTTTTTCTCCGTGACTCGGGATTTTTCTCATTCTCGAGATGATCGTTAAACGAGCGATCCGCCTTATCATACATCTCGATGAAACCGCATAAACCCTCGATAGACATTTCTCTTAATTATTATCGAATTTATACTGTTAAATCATCAGGTATTTCATTTTTTTATTTGTTTTGATTTTGAAGTATATAATTTTTAAGAGTATCGCTGAATCATTTATAAAAATTTATAAAAATGACAAAAGGAGAGAAGTTTGAAAATATCATTATGTTTCCCCTTTAACTCGCGAAGTAATCAAGCGTTCAGTGAATAATATTAATGAAGGTCGTGGATTAATTTCGTTCTTGTTAGCAGATTATTCGAATCTATTAAAAAGAGAATCGGGAATCAAGCGGGGACACGGCAAGAACCTCATCCTTTTCTCTAATCCCAGGGATAAAATTCGCAAATTACTCACGAGACGCGACGTGAGGGCGAGATACGCGCGCGATTATTAGGTATCCTTCATTACTTTTCATCGCGCACGTGGAGAATATAAGTTAAAAATAATAATTCGGAAGGAAGAGAGTAATAACAATAAAAAGGATGATTAAATCGCAAGGGTTAGATAGCCGAAAAAGACGTGACACTAATTGTGAGGCAATTTTTTGAAAATATGTCAAGTAAACGAATAACGTTGTCCAGCCGATTTAAAATTCCGGCGGCGTAAAAAAGTGGAAGAAAAGGAGAAAAGAAATAGAAGAAGGAAGAAACAAAATCGTTTTGTAGCGACGAACAGTAGCAGTATCCTTTCGACCGGAGGATCCGCCCTCCGTCCTGGCTGCCCGCGCCTTGCCGGGGGATCTTCTTTTTTCAATACGCCCGGTGTGTGCCTCGTTTCTTTTCGTCGCTCCTTAAATTCATCCTTGCCTTGGCCGCGCGGTAGTAAAAGCGCGCGCACGGGTGCTTTACGAGTGTGAATAGACGGTCGTCCAATTATGCGGCTTAATTTAAATGGGATAATTGCGTCCAGGACGCTCGAGCGGCGTCCCGCATTATGCCCGGATATATATATTCGTGCATGCGGTATGCGTGAGGGTGTATTTTGCGAGCTAGTATGCGCTCGTACGTGTAATTGGATAGCTTAGAAATATTCTTTCAGCTTACCAGTTTCCGTACGCCACGATAACCGCGGCAGGCACCGGTTCGGTTTTATCGCGAACCTCGAGATAATAAAGCGGCTCATATATATGTACGTCGTTCATTCAGAACTCTCCCGAGTCAGAATTAAAGTAAATCACGCGTAGAGTAAGCAAGTAGCACAAATAAATAAAATAAAAAAAAATGCAGTGAAATATGTAAACATCTAAATTTAAAGTATCCTCTAGAAAACTAGATAAAATCTATTGTCGCAATTTATTATGTCAACTCTGTTCTTTGTAAAAAAAATTCTAAAGTACAGGGAATCCCTTCCGATTTTCGGTAGGATCGCATAGTGGAATGTCAGGATTGTCGCGATCGCCGATGGTCCACCGATGTGATGGTATGTCTGAACAGTCCGTCGTCTGAAGAAGCCTCGTGCATTTTTCAGGATCCAGGCTTCTAGAACGTATCTTTCGGCATAATGTGCAAAGGGCTTCTTAGAAAGTCCACGGCCAGGACACCGTGCGAGTTCCATGGAAGATGAACTTTATTATCGCGAAAGGCAGTGCGCGAGACGATCGCGATACAGGCCAAGAATTCGCTAATTATATAATTATGAGAAACAGAAATCGCTGTATATCATCAAGCATCTATTTCAAATTAGGATAATTATGCCCTTTAGACAAAAAAATCGCCGACTTGGGTAAATTCTTAACGTATGTGATCATTTGGCAGACATAAAATAATCTGTAATTATTTATATATATATATATATATATATATATTATTTGTTATATATATATTGCGTTTGTATACCTAAAGTAGTTTATAATATATATAATTAATATGTGTGCATATTGTATATTAATCCTCTGTCAACAACATAAATTTGAACTCTTCCATCAGAGCTCTTCGAGAAACAGGGCAAATTTTTTATTGTTTCAAATTATATAAAAATCTAAAAAATTCTAGTCAAATGCTTATCAAAGCTTCAACATGAGATTTTATCACATCACAGAACTCGAATTGTATTTTAATTATTTTTTATAGATTTTTTATTTATCAAAAATCACAATCAAAACATCGATGATATCTTTAAAGACTTTAGTTGTCGACGGAGAATTAATATTTATTAGTAATATGACAATTTCGATGTAATTGTAATTGCAACTGTATATTTCTCCTTACAAAAACATGCCAACATACAATAATCATATTAGTTTTTTTTCAGTGTATCATCAGCATCATCTACATTGTTCGGCGATGATTTAACGTAGAATTAATGTAGAACCAATTACCAATTGCAGCGGCTTAATACAATCAGTAATACAATAAATTGACGCCAATGTCGCGGTCGACTGCTTTCCCACAAAGTTTCAAACGGAAGATCGACCCAATTACGCGTTAAAGCGATAATTGCTAAATTTATCGTCGACACAGCTCCGTCGCCTCGACGGTCAAACGATCTTCTCCATTGGCCTGAGACGAGCTATTAATTGTCTAATTATCGTTAATACTGACCCTCCGACAAATCGCCTCCCCCATCTCATCTCAGACGCGATTTCTCTACGGGGAGGCATTCCGCTTGTATTCAGTCAGAATGTTACTTTGTATTAAGACTTTTATTAATTAATTAATTGTGAAATTTAAAGTAAATATTATTGCAGAACAGTGAAAAATATTTCGAAAAAAATAATTTTGAAAGTAACAAAGATATTGAATCTATTTTTAATAGCATTAGCTTAAAACGAGATAAATATGTGATTGCACTTAAATAAAGTACAATAAGCGAAACTAGAATATTAATGCTATTTTATATTGAATGTATTGCAAAGTCACTAATTGGTTAATGAACGTATAAATGACCGCTTTGAATGAGTCATGATAATTGATCTCGGGTTGTAAAACTAACGGAGGATCCCCTTGTACCTTTCATCAGGAACAGAATGCCACTTGGTTGCTACCGACAATCGGACTGCCCATCGCACTATTAATTCTAAATAGACGAATTAGAAATGCTAATTCCCATCCGAAGGTAAGATGATTAGTTTTTGCACTCTCTGCGTCCGCCTCTCCGAGAATTGCGCCTCGTGCTCGTTCCAAATTAGTCGTATGAAAGTTTGCGAACGAAAGTGGACTCGATAGAGAAAGAAAGAAAGGGGCGTAGCAGAGGAGCACAAGTACAGGCAGAACAGGGAAAAGAATCGTAGGGAAGAGGACGGGGAGAAGAAAGCTTCTTCACGGCCTCTTGCAAACATCACAAAGCACCCGACCGCAACTCGGACCACCCTTTTGCTTTATTTCACTTCGTTTTTAATTCCTCCCAATTCCGCGACTGTCAAGTCTCACCGGCGCAACGTGGCGTGGCGTGGCGTGGCGAGCAGCACGAAAAACACGGAGACGCGTCACAGGATCCTCCCGACTCTTCCTTCCGCGCCTGTTAATCGCTAATTCGACTCAAAGCTAAAGTTTACACTTGGCACTAAGTTGGCACTTATCGCATGACGTTTCTATCCAACACTGCTATCATTATCGCTGTAACATAACGTCCAAGGGAAATTTTTTCAACGTTTAGCTATGTTACGTCCATAACCTATCTAAATATATACGAAATGCAATATATGTGAATGTGTATAAACTTAATATAGCAATTCTAAGAGGATACTTCGAGATCACAGATAAAACTTACCGAATTTTTTTCTGTCAACTGCTTTTTCCTTGACTTGCACAAATTAAAGTTTCAACTATGATCTTGTTTCAAGAAGAATAGCGGCGGAAGAAAAATAAAAGTAGAGTGAAAATACAATAAATAAGAAAATTATTTATGAAGTATTCATAAATATTAGTAGCTTAATGATTAATATTAAAGCATAAAAATGTTGCAATTTAAAAAATTATCTCATTTAATGTATTGCTACGAAAAATATCAGTTTCACGTAATTTTTCCGACTGTACTTCTTAATCATTTCTAATTTTTTTAGACTTACAATAATCCCGGTTACCCGGAAGAAAATCACATAATAGAAAGTAACTGTAATGAAAAGTATAAATCCCTATTAATCGTTCGGATTTTATGAACTATTTCTGTTAAATATCCTATATGGAAGTTGTCAATCAATCAAGTAATTACTTCATCATATTAAAATTTCCTTTTACGGTTCTCCATCAGAAGCCATCGATGCGGACTTTTAAGCTACTTTGTGTAACTCTTTCTGTGATATATCGAGTTGAGCTGTATCGTTTCATTATATTCAATATCCTTAATTTCGAAGAAATAGAACAGGCTACTGAGCACGAAAACGAGAAGTCGCTAACTATGAGGATTCCCATTTCTTCTGTTCCGTAGACGTAGTGCTAATGCCATTATAATGGCCCGTCAAGTTGACCATCGTCTGTCTCGAAATTACCAAAAATAAAGGATTCGCTCATACGCGAACGAATGGATTTGTGGCTGCTATCGACCGGAACTCCACGCCGTCTGAATCCACGAAAAATTATGGGACGAACATACACGTGACGAACAAAAAATTCCGCGTGATAAGATAACGATATATTTCGGATGTCGAGGGCATTAACACTCGAAACCACAAGTTTGGGGAACAAGTTTTAAAGGAGTCAGCAACATGGAAAAGGTCATAAGCCATTAGATGAGATTTTAATGTCCCTCGTGCTTTTCTAATTCTCTCTTTCTCTCTCGTCAGTGTATTATTTTTAAAGAGTGTCTTTCCAAGTATAAGAGCGTCATAATCGAACGTATCGATTCGAGCAAATTCGCGTGGCTGATGGAGAAAAGGGGAGAATGAAGAGGGTCCATATTTTTGGCGACAAACAAGACTGTTATTTACATTTCGTATACATTACGTTAGTCCTGTTCGACAGCTGTTGTCGATGTGCGATGCGGTCGGTGGTGATCGACTAAGCCCGCGGCAAACTTGCTCGCTTCCTCCGTTTCGGTCCCGAAATGTCCGATCGCTTATTGGGCCACCTTCCGCGGGCCAAAAAGTTCATCGGTGGACATATCTCTCCATGCCCTTCCTCCACATGTCCTCCGGCCGTTCGTCGTTCGTGGAACGACGTTTCCAATTCGCGTCGCAGCGATTTTTTGTAATTAATCTTCAGACCGCGCAAAGGAGGAACGCGAAGTTGAAGAGAGAAAAGGAGAAGAGAACGGGGAGATCCAGCGAGATACGATGCCTGGAATAAACGAACGGGTAAATAAAAGTAAGGAAGAGAGAGAGAGAGAGAGAGAGAGAGAGAGAGAGAGAGAGAAGAGGAGGGGAGAGAAGAGAGAGAAGAAGAGAGAGAGAAGAAGGAAGAGAGAGAGAGAGGAGGAGGAGAGGAGGACGAACGGAACGGAACGAAG
>NW_012130066.1:7567979-7573163 GCF_000143395.1 Atta cephalotes | reverse complement strand
GAGAGAGAGAGGAAACGAGGGAGGTGGCAGATCAGAGAGCGAAAAGACAGACGAAGAGAGAAAAGGGAGAGATCGAGAGCGAGGGTGAGAGGGCAGGACGAAGACTGAAGACGGGAGCACGGAGACCAGTCTGCCGCGGTGTATCCGCTTTTTGCGGGCGTCAGATGACAGTCGCTTATTTACCGGAGCCCGCGGCCATCTTGCTGCGATCCGAGTTAAGGAGGAGGCCCAACGCGCGTAGGAAAAAATAAAAAAAGAAATAAAAAAAGAGAGTAGTTTAAAGCGAGGCGATGAATACGGACTCGGTTAGGGAATTAATCGATTGTGCATCGATGTCCGCAAGAATCCCGAACAAGGAATAACGACGAGGACGACACCCTAGTGCCACGGTGGGAGGAAGAAAATTACACGTTAACTGAAGGTGCGTGCCGCGAGAAGTGTCCCGAGAATAAAAATGTTCTTCTATCTTGTAGCGAGCGAAACGTGGAGGAAGCACTTCGACGATGAAGCGAAATAAACATGAGATTATAGTGACAAAAAAAGTTTCGATTTTATAATAGATAATACTGATGTTTAATCCTCAACTATAGCAACGGGTCATTTGAATTCGAAATGAAAATTTTAGACAGTTGTACAATCTTGATACACTGAAAAAATAAACAAACTTTTAATAAATATATGTCTGAATAGTACGAATTATTTGAATAGTGTTAACTTAAATATTGTATATATTTACTAAATGTAAACACATATTTATTTATTTATTACAAGAATCATTAATTTGATTTAACTATTATTTTTTAAATTGAGTAAATATTTATTTGCTATAAGTAAATGTTTAGTTAGTATTATTGAAAAAATATATGTATTGAGATTTCATAAATTTTTTCTCAGTGAATCATGAAATTCTAAATTATAGGTAAAACAAAACTTAAAACTTTCCTTAATTGCCATAAGATATAGGTTTACTTTTGATCAAACAGGATTATAATTTTAGGACTATAATTTTTATAGCTGTATTTGAGAGTTAAGGATAAGAGCAAGAGTGGAATAAATCCGCAATTTGAACTGATTTACGATACTCAAGCTGCGTCTTATGAATTCTATATTTGTCATGTTCTTATTCTTGAATTTTTCCGGCGATAATTTTCGTCCAGCAGAAACCGGGGCACGTGATACGCTAGGGGATACGGATTTCCGGGACCCTCCCCTCCTCTCGAACGCCTCGCGATTCGCTTAATGAGACTCGTGGCTACCGTGCTCATTAACCGTCCCGAGCAAGGGCCCAAGGTTATTCAATTAACGAGCCGCAAACGCGAATAAATTAATTATGCCAGCATGTCTCGAGATAGATTAGAGTCCATAATGTGTCTATGAAAAGAAAGGTATCGCGTACTCATAAAAGAGATAGGGAAGGAATAGCGACGATGCCGCCGAGGGCCCAGCTTAATTAATCTCGCTAACACGTTTCTACTTCTCGCAGTCAGTACCGTTTGCCACTTCAAAAGGCTTGCTTACGTTTAAAGGAGCCTCATTATTGTTCTCGTACTTTTTTCTATCACGTTAGTTCCGCGGACTTCACCTCGCTCTAAGTAATTTCTTGAAGCGAAGGCGCACCGATAGCAGGATAAGGAAACGAGTAGTTTTCCATTACCATATACAACTGTTTTTAGTATTTATGTAATCATACCGGCTTATAACAATGATACAACGATGAACTCCCGAGATACGTGCATAAATACATAAATTTTTTTTGTAAATATAAATTACATATAGTTTCTCGAATTACTTTTTTGACAGTACAACAAAAATACTCCCGGCCGAGATAATATTTTTCGCAATAAGAATTAATTATTTACAGATTTTATTATGTACTTAGCATAATTAAGATCGAAAATTGTTAAATTGCTAATCAATTTTAACTCGTGATATTATTATGGTAGTTTAATTATTATGGTAGTTATTATTATGGTAGTTTAATAATATGGTAGTAGAATTAGCGTTTCAAGATCGAGAAATCATTTTGGCACGCGTTTCAAAAAGACTACATACGTAGTATATAAATTCATACAGAATCATAGAAGCATTTAAGATAAACTGTTTAAGCTTTAATTGCTATAATTTGTGTTATCACACATATATACGGTCCTATAATATATTATACAATAAAAATAAATTTATATTTTCTATTACTGTTTTGTGCAAATTACTTACGCTAGCTGTGAAATAAAATCTATCTAATGTCAGTTGAAATTTATGAAAGATTACATTTTTATTGCAAGATTCAATATAACAAATCTACTAAACTAGAAATAAATAATTGTTAAATATTAATTAATTTAATATTATCAAGGATATATGGACATAATATTTGTCGTTAAAATATTGCGACTGAACTACTGCTCTAACTAAATGCGAGAGAAATATATGAACGTCGAAGAGAAGCGAAGAAAATAGGACACCCCGGCAGAGCGGTGTATTTAGGATACATCCTGTCATTTGTCATTTCAAGGGTTTGCGCTTGACTCGTCAGCGATTCTCCCCATTGTCTACGCCACGGAGATAGTTTTGTCCTCGGGAAAGAGATTAGAGAGAGTGACACTCGTGTGTGTCGTGCAAGTTTCGCGCAGACTCCGAAATCGCGGCGTAACAGCATACAGTTCACTACTGCTGAATTCGGACGATCTTTTCAGCTTCGCAGAAAGAAGCTCGTCGAGGCCGAGGTCGAGAGTGAATGGCAGCTCTATAGTATCTCCGTGACGACTGATCTGATTCTTATAGAGTTAGAGTCGAGAATCGGAAAGATACGCAATAGCAGGAAAAAATAATTTCAGAAGTAATTCAGCGTAATTCAAAGATATATACCGTGCGCTTCGTTTCTTGCGCTTTAACGAGATTAATGAACAACTTTACGATTGTACCATATATTGCGCTTGTTAATAATACGGCAATGTTTAACAAGCATTTCCTAAACAAAACCACGATCCGTTCTGTCAAGATTAACGCTTTCATGCGGGTCGGTTCGCAATACGAATTAGGGAAAAGAACTTGATGACCCTGACATTTGTAAGGATTAGAAAGAAAATCAGTAAAAACGGCAGCTTAACCCCCTACGTTGGTCGTACGGTGAAAATCTGGCGTACCCTAATAATCCGAAGCGATTTCTCAAAAGGCGATCTTGTGCGTCCTTTTTGCATTTCGCATGAATTTGCCTCCTTGCAGAAATGACGCTATTCTCATTTCGTTCCTTTTCAGTGTCTGCAAGACATATCACAAAATATAAACATTATCACAAAATAAATATAAAATTATTTCTTTCACCATAAAATATTTCAATTTCATTATTATCATAACTTTATCATATTAAGCTTATTTTTTGATTTATTAATGTAATGGCAGTTGATTATGTCCCAATTTCAATTTACTTCTGAAATTATAATATTATCTTGAATATATATTGTATTTTTTAGAAAATATATAATATATAAAGTATAAAAAATATTAGTGTACAAAAATTAGATTCCATGGTTTGAAATCATGGATATTCGTTAATTATCTCATATCGCATACCAAAATTCGACTAGCCGACGTAAACCCTGTTGCCTTTCGACCGGTTTACAAGGAAGTTTAATTACGCGGTGCCAAGTTTGATATAGTTAGGCCCATTGAACTGCCGGCAAGATTGTTTTACGAAGTAAATGAGGCAATGATGACTCGAGGCTTCGGGACCACCTAGCAGCCTGACGAAGTCCTTCCAGGCTTGCCTTTAAACTCCTTGCAAACTAATTAACGCGCGACCAACGCACGTACACACACAGACATACATACCCCGTGTCTTCTCTTCTTCTTGCTCGCACGCTCAAGCTATCGTAGAGTTTTAGAAAAATTCCTTAAGAATTCTGTAAGTCCGTTTCTAGATTGCCATTATTGCCTGTTATACTATTAGAATAAATGTGTAAGATTTTTCATTATTTTTTCTGTAGATTCGTTTGCGTTATATTTACATTTAAAAAATTAAATATTTCATGTAATTCATGTAAATTCATGCATCTATAGCTTCAATGTTTAATCAATTACTAGAAAATTATTTCGAGTATTTTTCTTGTATATAAAAATGCTACAAAAAAAAAAACAAAAAATCATAGAGCATATGTAAAATAAACATTTATTTATATGATCAACTTGAGGAAAATAATTTAACATAATAATATATAGATTAATTATGACAATTACGTAATATTCATTTCTCGTTTCTGCCATTATGCAGCAAAGAAATGTTGCTATTTGGCGAAATAATGTGCTGGATGTGCTTAAATAAAAGAATTACATATAAATAATATAGGTATGAATCGTGAAATCATAACAATGCAATAAATATCACAATCATATTTTATCAAGCCATATATTTATATAAATGAATATAATTAAATACATGACCTATAAACATTAAAATTTTCGCGTTATATACATTCGGAATGAACATTATCCGTGAATAGAATTTCAATCATAAACAAATGTATAAATCGAGAAAATGTATAAATCGAAAAATGTATAAATCGAGGAAGCATACCGTATTTCTATTTTATTTCAATCTGCAAGAATTTAATGAATTACAAAGTTATTGTACTAATGAATAAATCAACAAGCTTTTTGACATTTTTTCACAATCTTCAATATTTTTCTTTTACAAATTTGTTCATTACTATTTTCTTAACAAATAAATCATATAGTATAAGTTGTAAAGACAACAGCATATAGAATTATATTCTTTTCCACAACTTATGTTGGTAACGGATGCAAGTACATAAAGATCAAATAATTATATTTATATATTTAATAAGTACATTAAAAAAAATTCATATAATTTTATATGTTTATGACTGAAAAATTACCTAAATAAATAATTATTGTAAATATATATGTGTATATATTTATTATATATAATATTATATATATTTATATAATATTATATACATTTTTATATATATTTATATATTTATTACATACATTTACAATAATTGTAAATTTCCAATCATTTAGGTAATTTTCCAGCCATAAACATATAATTCCCATGTACAAATTACATGAATTTTTTTTCAGTGTATATATGTAGAGATATATACATATTGTATATATATATATATATATATATGTATATATATATATATAGACTAAATCGTGTAA
>NW_012130066.1:7564780-7566306 GCF_000143395.1 Atta cephalotes | reverse complement strand
TATATATATATATATATATATATGTATATATATATATATAGCTAAATCGTGTATAAAAATATCTTGCGTTAAATCAACTATTATTAAATGTTAGAAAAAATTAGCTACATTATGTTCATACAGATCAGCTCGGCACCAGTTCCGTTCCTGAAACAAAAATCACATAGGAACCTTAAAAGGTAAATAACGATCGACACGTATGTAACATATTGGGTTGTTCAGAAAGTTCGTGCTACAAAAGATTTAAATTTAATAAATGTATTTATACTAAAATGTAAATCTTCTGCGTTTCAATTTTCCTTCAAAATCGGCACGAACTTTCCGGACAACCCAATACAATAAATAAACAAGACATTTTCAGTCATCAAGCATCCGAACGCCGCGCTTGCCTAGTGTGTGAGTTTTAAACATTACAGAGACACGTTTAACCATGCATTACTTATATATCGATCTTGATTGAAATGCTACTTTTTGCTGGTATTTATTAAGAAACAGATTAGAAACTCTCTAGAAACAGTATCATTAAACAATAATTTTTTTTATTCATTTTGCTAAAAAATGTCTTACAAATAAAGAATTTATTGTTGTATTCTATCAGTGTATATCAATATATATCGATGCATAGCTTTTCTGGCGATTAGAAATACTATAAAGTATACATTTCAGTGTTCAATACACTATATACATTTCTATCTTCAATTTTTAAATGTAACTAGTAATCTGCACGATATAAAGTCTTATTATATTTCACTTGCGTAATTATATATATTAATCTCCAGAAATTATAATAAATAATCTCCAAATTATAATAAATTATTAATTAAATCTCGAATTTATCGCAAATTTAATTTTAAACACTGTTAAATCTATAGTGTCAAATTTAATTTAATGTGAGTCGCCACTGTATCTATTGAATATATTTTTATTTTTTACTAAAACGATAATTAAATTTGACATTATATCGCGTCAATTTGATATTGTATAGTGTCAAATTTAATTATTGTTTTAGTAAAACCATTGTTTTAGTATAAAATAACGATATGATTGAATAGAAACAGTGGCGATACTCACATTAAGTTAAATTTGACATTATAGATTTAACAATGTAGAGTAAATGTGCAACGCCTTTAGAGAGTTAATAACTAATCTAATCGGTTTAATATTGTTAATTCTTCATTATTAGTAACATATTACAAAAAATCACACATCTCTCAACACCTGTTCCTTCTGAAAATTAGCATGGTTAAGTAAGTATTAACAAATAATAATATTTCTATTCGCATTTTCATCACCAAGTGATTTTAAATATTATGTAATAAAAGATTCTCATTAAAACGTATAAGAATAATAATATTAAGTGTCACTATAGCATGTTCAAAATAAATTTGTTCAATATCTCCGACATGCAGCGACATGCATCCAATTTCTCTAGAAAGTTCTTCTCTCTATTAAATTCATATTAATATAATGTCACATTTTTCGTTACGAGGAATTAATATATATTATATATATATATATNTAATATA
>NW_012130066.1:7539155-7564760 GCF_000143395.1 Atta cephalotes | reverse complement strand
AATTTTCTTTATAGAAAATAAGCCAAGCGAGTCGATCAAAGCTGGCTTCGTTGTTTCATAGAGGGTGGATCCCATCAAGATTTGTATATGTACGATTGTATGACTTGTAGACGTGTTCGTCTGTACAAGTCGGACTGACAAAATGTGTGGGATGAAACGCCTTACACATGACTGATTCTCGTGAAACATTTTTCCGCACGCTATGCGGAGAATAGAATCTACCCTTTCGTCCGTCTCTATCCACAGAATGATTTCCTAAAGTAATGCGGAAACGCAAGAGCGATTTTGATTGACGTCTACGGATTGTGGATTCGTAATAAAATACTTACTAGCAGAAATTAATTATTCTTTTCCGTTAATTTAGAGCAGAAAATTAATTGCGAAATAAAAAATAAGAGCATTCCTTGTAAAGTAAAATAAACTAAAGACACAAAGTATATATTTCAAGTACAATGAAAGAATAATATTTAAAAGTTATAAGATTAAACATAAATCAATCTCTGAAGGATGGAATTAACGAATTTTAATAACATGTTTTACAATCGTCTTAATAATGTTTTGTTCGTAGAAGTAAAGCATGAGACGATAAAACGAATGGAAGTAGATAATTTACAAGCAGCCACGGAAATGCTCTAGTCTGGTAGTAGCGCTGCTTAAAATCACATTAAGAATGAGAACCGTGCCGAAAATGACGGAGGAGGCAAATGTGCTGCAGGATGCGAACAGGATGAGAATGCAACGAGAAGAGATTAAGCTATATATGATATCAAGGAATGTCTCAAAAGCTATGTTGAAATATTTAAGTAATATAAAAATAAATCGAGAGAATAGCAAATTACATTTTACGGTATATTCAAATTAATGTAAAATTAAATGATTTGTTTCGAAGGGTGCGTTATAAATTATATAAATTAATAAAAATGCATTTTTAATGTATTATAAATACTTTTATGACTATAATTTAAATTCATTATAATTTATCAAATATTCAACGCATAGCAAATTCATAATTTTATTCATAAAATATCTATAGGCAATTAAAGAAGCCTAATTAATCAGTGATGTCTCTTTCATGATACATAAAAAGAAATATTTAAAAACAAAGAAGAGAAAAAAAACGTAAAGATGTAGAAAGAGAGAATTAATTGTACTGCGATCAATGAGACTCTTTTCTATCGTGCTAAAGAGCCGAGAGAGAGAAAGTCTCCCCTTCGCCCTTGCCTCGTCACGTCTTCTTCTGTCTGTCTTTCATCGTAGCTGACTGTGACAAATAATTACCGAAGCTTAACATAAGCCAGAGGCGGTATACTTAGCTAATAGCAAAAAAGAGCGGCGATGGCCTCCAAGTCGCTGCTCTACGTGCGAGCGGTCGACGCGTTTACGCCATGTCGGATCCACGGACGAGATGAATTTCCACGGACAATTCTGAGCTCTCCGTCAGCTATCACGACGCACCAATACATTCACTTACGTACCAATAAAGCCGAGAATTGAGACAGTGGAGCATGTGCGAATGTCAGCACCGTTCAAGAACACTAAGAATCTTCGAGAGATATCGTATATTGCGATACAAATAGATCTGACTTATATAATCAGTAAAAATATCAATAACTGACCCTTATAATTTTATCAATTAGTGTAAAAATATTATTATTATCTCTTTTCATGGCACAGTAGGCATACTTAGGACTTGTCCTGAATGATAAAGTCAGCAGATACTGAAGATTCTCTCTCTCTCTCTCTTCTCTCTCTCTCTCTCTCTCTCTCTCTCACCATCTTCTTTATTCTCATAGAACCTCGTTTTCTGACTAACTTATACTTATTATTGCATTACCTCGTGCTCTAGCATAATTCCAGCCTGTGCCGAAGGTAGCAAGGAAATGATGAGAGAGCCGGAGAAAAAGTCAGGGAAGGTGATGCCTTTTTTTTTACATAATTCGGCGCATATAATTCGCGCCTGAGGCGCGTAATTGAACGCACTAATAACAGGTGTATCGCCCTTTGCTTCTGCCATTGCAAGTGTGAGCAACGAATACGTCTTAATGTCTTCATTCAAATTATCGCGATTTTTTCAATATCCGTCATTCCGGCAATTCTGCGTTATCTCTTTCATCGCGTGTATAATATTCGCTTTCGTGAAAGACAGTTATTTAATAAGGATGCTTTTTACTACTTTTATTATTAAATATAAAGTTTCATAATAATTATAATAATTATAATAATTCTAATATTGTCGTAACATGAAGTGTGTAAAATATTTAACATTTCTTAGAATGTTCATTTTTAAACGTTATAATATTAAAGAAATATACGAAAAAAAACGTCATTTAGTATGTAAAATATTCATATAATACTAGGAAGTAATACATGACATGGAAGTAGAAGTAACAACACAATGAAACAAGAATATTTGATGTTATATCTAAATTAAATAAAATAAAACTTATTCGTAAACTAAAAGCAACTAATACAAATAAGGTTATCTAGATTAAAAACAAGTATAAAATAAGATGTACACTAAAATTAATCTTCATTTAAAAAATTCTATGATATGTTTCGAACTTTATTTAGTCCTTTTCAATCATATAGAAACTAATTTATATACCTAATTGCAGCTCATGAAAAAACAAATCGAATGTCAAGGTTTCCAATGGCGTCCGCATATACAAAATTCTCTCAATAGGTCGTACATATTTCGATTCTTCCGATTATGCTATTGACACAACTGACTGTGCTGTAAACAATATGTTGTCCTGAGGGCACTGCCCTGACAAAGGCAGCCATCAGGACAACATATTGTTAACAACACAACTAATTTTATGTGAAGCGTTACATTTTATTTATATAGATTTTCTTCCTCAACTTTTAACACATTTTTATAATTTATATACTTGGAATTGAATGGGAAATGTTATACGATTCAAGGTTATACGATTTTTAATCATTTTTCTTGTGACTATAAATGAGTTTCCCGTTGACAAGAAATTCGTTGCTTTTAATAACGATAGAAGCATCCGAATCAGAACGAGTTAAGGAAGAATCGAAATATGTGCGATCTATTGAAAGAATTTTGTTGTATATGCGGACGCCATTTGGAATCCTGACATTCGATTTATAATTTATCCATGTGCTATAATTAGGTATATATAATAAGTTAATTTCTGTATGATTGAAGAGGATAAGTAAGTAAAGTCCGAAACATATCATAGAATTTTTAAAAATAAAAGATTAATTTCAGTATATATCTTATTTTATGCTCGTTTTTAATTTAGATAACGTTATTTGTATTATATATTAGCTATATATTAGCCTGAAAAAATGGCAGCGATAAAAACACTTCAAAAATAAACTAAGAAAAAAGGCGTGAAGATAATATATGCTATACTAATTTACACGAGCATCCCGTTCGACACTTTGCGCGTACCCGACATCTACCTCTCATCCCGTGAGAACTGGAAGGGGTGGCGCTCTCATGAATGCGCTGTGGAGTTTCGTGAGCTCCTTAATGAACCTAGTTCGCGAAAACCATTAATAACGAAAGGACTCGGCGAGGAGCGCGCGCGGGCAGGAAAAGAGAAGCTGATATTCGGCGAGGGCCCAAAACCGCAGATCTTTCGTGAGAAACTCTCCGGAACAGCGGCTGCTTTACACTCTCTCTTCCATTATTTTTTAAAGATCGACTGCATCGTTCATCTTGTTCGAACACATCGGAAAATCATGAGACTCAGAGCGAATTAGCGAAAATAAGTTTTTTTAACGAGAACAAGTCGGATCACGGATAGTCTGTTTACACAGCGAATGAAGCCCCTAACGAAAGCTCTTTCTTCTCGGAAACGAAACATGGGAAACGGAGAGATAGTCAGTCGGCATGGCGAAGGGTGTCGGCTAGCCCTAATGCGACATATCAATATACGTGGATGGTAGTGATGGGCCAATATCGCATAAGTGGCTCGATTCGCAGTCATTTGTTACATTTTGTTCGGTCTAAGTAATTTAAGAGTCACCGTTTGCCCTCCATCTCTTCCTCCTCCGTCTCTTAAAAGGAGAAGACGAGGGATCGTGAAGAGAAGACGGAAATCTAAGAGAATGGGAAAACGGGAGAGAATAAGAAAGGGAAAAGGGTGAAGGGTGGGTTGCTTGGACCCTGGGGGGGAAGTTACTCCGCCAAGGAGGGAAACGGGACGAGGATGGTGCACTTCGCCTCCATTCTTCGGCAAATCGCGGCATATTTGTCAGATTTTTGTTCGAGAACAAAACCTTGCCGACCACCCCTGGCGCGAGTAAAGGGGGTGAAGGAGAGATGAGGCGCCTTAAGTGGATTGGCTTCGTTCGTGTATACGGTGTATGTGTATCCACGACGAATGCCTTAATTTCAGCTTCCCACCGGAGATCCTCGTCGCCTTCGATTCTCCGGCTATGCGAGAGAAATCTCTACTCTTTCGCGAAATTATAGTATTATAAATGATATATGTCTGCATATCGCAACTATCATCTTACTTATCCCGAGTCATATAATTGCGCACATCGAGTCTCAAACGAGAGCAACGAGTAATCGTAATTTCGAGCTACTATAACGCCACGAGTAATATATCTTGAAACTTAATTCACATCTTACGACATGCTAAATAAATATACATGTGCATACATATATACATGCACTGTATACTTTATATATCCTTTATATATATAAATGGATTAAAACATCCATTAAGAAGAAGAGAAAAAGGAAAGTAGATTAAAAAGTTTGTTTTTACTCACCCTTGAAGCCTTTCTCTGGCGATGAAGAATCGAAATTGTGGGCATCGGACTCGACATCGGTTTCATTTTCTAAGGGAGAATCAATCTGAAATCATAGATGTTTGACAATACATTACTAATGACAGTCGTAACAACAAAATTCTTATTTTTATTTCAAATTATTTGCTTTAATTAATCAGCTTTAAAAGGTCAGAACAATGTATTCTTTAACATATAAACGTGTATTATATTATATTATACATGATACATATATTTGTGATTCGTAATGAATAATAATTTGACCTTTTTAATTAAAGCGATATAATACAAAACAAAACTTTTCTATATTGTTTTATTTGAACATTCAAGACACAAAAGACGATCCGTATTAAATTTGAACATCGGATACACGTGTGAACAGCTGCCAACGGCTATAACAGCGTCTTCCCACGCGTCTTCTCGAAGCATATGTGATCCACCAATCTATGCGTCCTTCTATATAATTATACGACTACATTTCGTGTAAATATAAACTATTACGATACATACATACGGTTCATATTATAACGTAAAATAATGTTATTATTGCACACTAAACATAGAACGCATAAAAAGATGTGGAAGTAAAATAAACACTTCTACGTCGCTTATTTAATTTTTAAACACGTAAAAAAAGTAAATTAACAAATCAATTTTTATAACATTACATGAGGCATCGATATCGAGGACAGTTTTAGTTGTAATATCATCTTAATTAATTAATTAGTTTAAATCTGATATCGTTCTTTAATACAATAGAATTAATCCTAAATAAAAAGAACTGTAACTGGTTACATACTGGATATTATATAATTACATACATCATGTTAAGAAGAAAAAAAAAGAATTTCTAATCGCTTAAAAAGTGGGTATGGGAATTCGAGTGAGCAGCACACGCGTAGGTGTGATTACGCTTCTGAAACCCCTTTTTCCCATAGAACTAAATATAGCGGGTGTCATCTCTCTCTCCAATGACTTGGACACACGTGTCTCGCGCGACGTCGGTACAGCGATTCACATCTGGTCGATGTTTCCTGCCGGCCGCAGCATCCTCTGTGCAATGTGATTTATTTTCAAGTATATGATCCCAGAGATTCGCCACGATGAGAGATCATCGCGGCGATCGGAGCGGATAGTCAAAGGCAACATGAATATACAATGCGGTTACGAAAATAAAGCAAGACCGATTAGGGGTAAGTAGTGTAAAGTACAATCGTGGCGTGAAGTTGCAGCGTGTGCCCCCAATAAAAGCTCCTAGACTTTTCTGTGCTTAGTCTATCGATACTTGAAAAATATTTAAAAGTGAAGTGAAAATTAATCGAGTTTTTATGCTATAATAAATTAATAGATAATACTCTCTAAATCCGAATTAGTAGATAATCTGATGTCAGTTCCATGTCATTGGATTAGTGAATTCATAATGAAATTCAATTTAAAAAAATCAATAAAAAGGTGGAATTCCTACCCTAGCTAATCTCGTCTTAGTGTACACTTAATGATATTGATGATTGGAACTGACGTGCAAATATCGGTATTTTAATTAAGTATATGTAATTCTCAAATTCTTTTCTTTTTCAATTGAATTTCACTGATTATCCAATATATTTGATATCAATTATTATCCATTAATTCAACTTTAGAGTATATATAACAAAATAAATACGCGTAATAATAATAAAACTTACATATTACTAAAGTAGGGGAGACCGGGATTAATAAACTCATTTTTCAGTTTCGAATTTTTACAGACGAAATTAAGAGACTTATCGAAAAAAATGAATTCTACACTAGTTACTGCATATATTTGACTACCTAATAATATTTTAATAATAAGAGAAAACTGATAACTAATATGAAAAAAAAATGCATTTTTCTAATGCATTCCATCTGATTCAACTAGTCCCGGGACCGGGATAATTCGACTAAGATTATTAAAATAAAGATTAATGTATTTTAAGCTACATCTTTGGCTACATATTAATAAACTTTTATAAAAATATATTTTAAAGCATTCGCTTCGCAGAGCAAAACAATGCTTATTTTTGCAAAATTTATTCATTTCGTGCAAAAACACGTCGAATGAGCTTAATTTTCGAGATTGGATATGAGGAAACTAAACTTATAACATTATCATTGAGAAAAATCTCTTAAAAGGAATAAAATTTTGAGTAAGTACTATAAGAGTTGTTACTAAATGAATCATAATTCCAGTTGTGGTTAATCTACTATTCCAATCCGTTCATTTTTTAAAAACATTAACAATATATGATAACAAAAAAATCTTTTGAACTTTATTAAGTAAGAAATACACTTATTATCTAACTAAATAGAAATCATATCTCAGACAATCATATGCGATTGTGAAACAAAAATTTTAAGAATAAAAATATTTACTTATACGATTTTTTAAAATTGTGGCATAAATTCTATCATAGATGTGTTCGCAACAAGATGTTACAGTAAACTAGCTGCAGTCACTGCTGCGTGCTCAGACACGTTTACGTGTCTCGTGTTTTGTTTTTAATATAGTCTCGATTATTCTACTTATCCTTATAGTTAACTAACCTCGGTCTTCCCTATCTAATTATACGGGAAATATTAGTATTAATAAAAAATTCTAAAATTTCTTAAAATCAATTAAAAAATTGACTGTCTCAATTCTTGGGCTGCGCAAAATTTTTCGACAATAATTTTCAATCATAATCATAGCGATCGCTTAACGTTATAAAGCTACATCATCTACTTCATCATCGTCGACGCTTTCAATCGAGGCCACTGACAGCAGGAATGCATAATCTCTGCGGTACGGATTCCCCGAAGTTCCTTTCTTTCATCGCTAAACGTTATTCTCGGGCTTCCTATCTCTGGCACATTCTCCCTCGTCCCTCACTGGCCACGGCAAGAGCGCGTAAAGAGGAGGACGAAGGAAGGGAGAAACCAGGTAAAGAGCGTTCTCTCTATACGAGTATAAGGCCAGTTTTGAAATGCTCGGCAATATAGTGAGTTCGTTATGAGACTCGCCCCGACGTGGTATGGCTCATAATTGTAGACTCGAGGCTCGAACCGTGCACCTCCAGGCGTTACATTCTTCCCGACTGACACCTATTGTCCGCAGAAAATCTCGCGGATCCATCCGAAAACGTCATAATTGCTCGTTGACGAGCGAAGAAGGGTCGTTTAATTATCGCCCGGTTCGGGCGTTGATTTTTGTGGCCTAGTGCGACACGAATCACACGTCCGCGACATTTGGCTGGGCGTGAATTATGCGTAAGAAAAGCAAGAAAGGCGGACACGGACAAAACATTTCATGGCCGAGCATGAAAATTATTAGCCCGAGAATGTCTTAATCCCCGGCAGCGAGCCCAGTCCCGCGGTCTTCGGCTTTAACATAAAACTTTTTTTTCCGGCCGGGACTCATCGAGAGAAATGCCCCGGACGCGAGCTGACGGTCTCGCAAGATAAAAGTACTGGAACGCGGCGCAGTTCGGCGCATAATGTATGTGCTACGTCGAACGGCATCCCCCGTTTATTTCCAGGTTAATGCACGGTTTAAGGTACGGCTGCCATGCGCGCTTTTTCCTTCGCGAAGATCGAGATACCGGGCTATCGCATGCTTTACGTGTTCTAACATCGCTTTAGAGAGCGAAAATGCGCACGACTTTTTGCGCTGGGACGTTTGAGATCAAAAAGAAAAAATCCAGAGAACAGGATAGACGCGGAAATTATCAATAGATATAAAGTTATTATTAAAGCTTAATCATAAAAAATCATAGAATCTTGTAATCATACTAAATAATTAAATCAGATGAATGAAATATGTCTTATTTCATTGAAGAATAATTCGTTAATTAACATTATAGATAATTTATGAGATTAGTGCCTCGAATTAACTATAATTGATGATATGAAAAAAATATTCATTAAATAAAATATCGCATACAAATGTATATGTTTTTCCTTTTTTTTATTATATTTATTATTATACATAATTTTTAATTAATTCGTTTCATTTTCTGGAAGGCTTATTAGTAATAGTAGTTCTGCTGGCGCCTCACCGTTTATGTGTGCTTTATAATTTCTCTATACACAATAAAATAATAATAATAATAATAATAATAATAATAATAATAATTGTATGGATTATATCTATATATATATATATATATATATACATATAAAATTAAATATATATATTTCATAAAGGCATAACATACATGGAATATCAAGCATTATCGTTACGAATATCTTTTGAATTTACTCAAGTATCATTAGAGTAGAAGTCTTAAGTTATTCCCAGGCTGTCCTGAGTTATTTATCTGTCTGCACAGAGAGGGTGAATCTTACCTCCTCCTTCTCCGCTTGCTCAACCACGTCTTAATAGTACGAGCCACAGAGTTAATAAACCGACATAACGGCAATTCTCTCAGTGCATCTAGTTTCTACAATTTTTAATAAAAAATTCATATCTTTTCTAAAAAAAAATAAATAAAAAAATAAATAAATAAAAACAGGAAAAATATTTTGCACATACATTTTTAAATATCTACAAGACCAAAGAAAAAATAAATAAATAAAAATCCTAGACAAAATATTGAAATATGTACGAATTAAGAATGATATATTTATTTACAAAATCTAAGTATTAGTGATCGATTAACGGGAATTTAAAAAAAAAGCTGCTAATAGTCAGTTCATTTGTTTTCAAAGAAAACTTTAATGTCAGAGGAGATTTTGATAGAAAAACGAGAAAAAGCTATGAGAAGACTTAATACAAGCTAGGTCGGTGGAAAACCGCGGACTGCATAAATTCAAAGTAGATTAATATTGTCTCCGTGGCTGTCGCGGCGCCAAACTTATGGCGCTAATTCGGCGGAGAAATTATTACCGAGGGCTTGCTTCGAGTCATCCCCACTGGCACTCGTGTGTTTTGCGAAAAGGGAGTATCTTGTCTTTAATAGAAACCGTACGTGCTCCACGGGATTCCAAGCAACGTCTGTTAATATTTGAACCTCGGAACATTCTGCTAAGAATTGTCCTAATATGACAAAAGACTATATTTATAAATTATCCAAATATGTCTTTGAAATTGTAAACATTTGCTTTTGTATTATTATTATGGCATAATTATATATGCAAGTTATATAAGAAAACTCGTCTTCATTCATCTATTTAAAGTCATTGTATAGAAATGAGAATGTAATTTTGTGCGTTGTAAAGTCGAAATTATTTTATATTTAGTATAATCATGAAAACGAAGGTAAGTATCATTAACGGGCGTGATTAAAAAAAAATAGTATTCCGAAGGTCTTTTAAATAAATTAAGGGCATTTTGCATTGTTTTTCGTTTCGCGAAAGGCCGAGAAAGACGGCTGTTTAGCATCCTCGATGAAAAACTTGTCGGTAATTATTCAAATTATTTCCAAGGGCTTTTCGGTAGACCGGAGCCATTACGTGGCGAATGTCTTAATACTGTCCCTTTCTATGTCTACCGACTATGGAAAAGATGCAGTAGCCCTGCCGACATCATAAAATACAAGCAAAACGTTCAACACAACTGCAAGGTGTCTTTTAGGAGTTCCAGGATAACATCCTTAATCTAAATTATATCTTAAATGAATGTTAAACAAAATGTACAAGAAATGTATTTCTTTTATTTTTTATCATCTTTCTTTACCGTTACACAAGATATCGATGATTCTTGTAAAACAACGCGAATGTAATTCCGGATATCTATCATCGCAGCATGATAGCGCGAATGTGACGTCGATATAAACGTAAAGAATAAAAGGAAAAAAGATATATAGAGAGAAAGGAGGACTGTAGACGATAGAGAGAGAAAAGGAAGTGGAGATTACGCGGGGAGGGACGCTTTTTAGACGGTCACTAACATTGCGGAGGTGTTGTGTGAGAAGTGACTGATGAGTTTTCCGCTCGATTGGATAACGGGCTAGGCCAACACTCGCTCGTTTCTGAATTTTTTCCAACTCGTTCCTTATAACACGATGACGTTTGACCTAAATCCCGATAGAAACCTGACAGCGCTGAACGTTATGCGATCTCCAAACGTTGTAAACGTGAAGACTATTGATACTATCGTATCAATTTCATATACATACTTGTTAATGTAATAATTTAACGAATTTTACTCATTTAATATGTATAGGTAAATCTGAACACTTAACATGCAATAATTGATCGTATAAAAACTTATCGTTCAAATAGAATAATCACAGACTTTGCAAGCTTTCGTAATCCAGAATATTCAAATCATTTTTGCAAGTATATATTTGATTATAAAAATACATATACTTTACACTCTAAATTTTTTGCAGTGAAATCTAAAATATTTCACTTCTTGAAAAAAAAAATGACGATCTTCATTCTTTTTGAGAGCGAAATCTTATTTTTTTAGAATGAGATTTCACTCCTTTGAAGTGAAAATTCTCTCTAAAAAGAGTGAAAATTGTCACTCTTTTTTTAAGAAGTGAAATATTTCCACTTTTTTTCAGGGGTGGTTGCATTTTCACTCTCTTGAGTGAGACTTCACTGTAAGAAATTTAAAGTGTAGTATTTTTTCAGGAAATTTCCTTCGCAGAGAAATATAGTTTTTATTTTATATTATAATATCTATAAATTCAAGTTTTCTGTTTTGATAACAAATACCATGTTTGCATTTCAATCTATAATCCGTGTTAAATTGTTGCAGCTATGCTACAGTTTTCTTGAAACTTTGTGAAATAGTGGAAAAGCACAAGACCGAAATATATTACAAATATCGGTAATAACAGAGATAAGAATCCAACGTGATTAATTCGTAGATAGAATGTGTAATATGGATTACTGCCTAAACTGGAGAACACATTGCAGGAGAAAATATGTTGCCAATCGGGCGAATGAAGCATCGCGGACGTGGCACTTTAGGCCACAACGTCCATAAAGAACGGACCATGCTTCCGCTGGGGACAAAGACCGCCTTCATCATCGGGCACCGTCCTCTTTACCATCGTGTTCGTTACTGCGCTTCCCGACTCGTCGAAATTGAGCAACACGTCGATCACGCGTTGCGCGAGGACTTCTACCGAGTAAATGTCAAATATGTGCACGTCGTGACATAAGTCATGCAGTATTGAAATATAATGTCTCCTCAATGTAATCTCAATGTTGTAAGACATTAACTCGAATTGTGACCTTAGAGACAATTAACATACGAAATTATACATATATGTATCATCTATAAATGAAATATAAAAATTCAATTCAATAAATATTATGATATTTATTATTTCTTAGTTGCGCATCGATCCTAACAATGCCAATAGCAATCTCGCTATTTCCCGCGATACAGTATTCTCCGCTCAAAGTAACGTAGAAGAGGAGGCGAACTGGCAAATTGCAGAACGTTAGAGATCGCGAACGCGATTTAGTCTCGCGGCTACGAGCAAGAGAAAGAGAGAGATAGATGAAGACGACGAGACAGAGTAGAACGGCGGAATCACCCCTCGAGGAAACGCTCGGATAGTCCAGGGTGGTCTTAGCGTGTCGCTTAGCACCCTATCTGCAGGGATCTTCTCTCGGGCCAACCCCTACGGAGCTCGCATCTCTTTCTCTCTCTCTCTTTCTTTCGCTTAAGTCAGCCTCTCTTCCTCTCTTGCCACACTAGACCTCATGGGGGCTGCGTTTGTCGTGAGCATTACTCACTTTCTAGACGCCTACTTGCAAACCCCTCCGAGTCGTTCCCGAGGCTCAGTGACTACATTAGGGAACAAATCTTCCTTCTCTCGAAGCAGCGACTCCCGCGATTCGAAAGGCGACGCATACGCGCTTATAGAATGGATTGTCCGGTTGGCCCTGCATGGACCGACCACCACTCTCCATGTCATCTACAATAGTGAAACGCCTTCGCATACGATTTGTCTGCTAATTCGATCACATGCTGCTACAGACTAAATTTAAAGTTATATCTTCTCCATTTCTCTCGATATTTCTTAGTTTATCACAGCATAAATCGTGTTCTAGAAAATTTAATACATTTAGAAAATCGTTCCTTTGAACACTAATTGTTTCTAGCAATCTACCAATAACAAAATTTCTTTTTAGTGGTCTAACAGTTATCGAACAAATACATATAGATATGATGTGTTTTTTTTAATTAATATTTAAATTATTAAACAAAATTACGAAAAAGAATGATCTCTCAATTATATCTTGAACAATAAAGTAGTGTCAATATATAGGAATCATGTGTCAACAATTTCATAAATTTTTAAAATAGAAAATCATATTAAGGAGGATCTTGCGGTCCATGTAAGAGTTTTAAAGTATTTCGCAGTTGAGATTAACGAGATCCACGTGTCCGGTATTATCGGCACGCACCCAAGACCACTTGTTCGAAGGAGCAACCTGTAGAGGCTGGCATACCGTACGGCTCGCAAGTGCGTGCGCCATAAAGAGGGAGCGACGAAATTCAGGGTTAGCCGCGCGGCCAAACATAGAAACTGAAGCGTATGTGGGAACACGTGTACGCGTTTCCATAAATATCTCTCCGTAACTCCATGCACTCCGAATGCGGGATGAAAGAAAGCTTGCACGGAAGCCCATGTAACCGAGTCTTGTCCTTTCACCATTTCGATCTATCTCGATTAGCCTTGTGAGAGACAACAATCCTGTAACTGGCGAGTATTCAATTTCCCTCATTCCGAGAGATTTATGGTATGAAGTTAAAATAACGTTAAATATGTAAAAAATCATTTAAAAAAAAGGTTTCGTGGCTCCAAGAATAAATTAAATGTAAATAAAATGTCTATATCTTTTTCAAAAGACAAATTTTTTTTAAATATATATATATATATATATATCTCGACGAATTTAAATATATTATTTATGCATCAACAACCGTGAAGGTTCATATAAACATTTTACTTATATTAAAGATATGAAGATTGGAGATTAAATTCTTCGAGAAGAGTATTTCATAAAATTTGTCTCTTGAAAAGATCACTGATCCCAAAACATCTACGAAGCATCACGTCTATCGAAATTCGATTAATTGAACCACTGAGGAGTACACGGAATTCATGGACGTCGGGAGTGAAATACTTCGAGACCGACGTAATAAAATGTGCTCTCTTTCTGGCGGCAGGAGGCCCTCATTCAGGAGCCGCCACATGTCCCTCTGCGAAAAGAGTAGCTCTTCCTCACGTCATCTGCCGAGACGAAACGAGATGGGACGGGACGGGACGGGACGGGACGGGACGGGATGAGACGAAACGAGACGAGACGAGATGAGACGAGACGAGAGATGAGGCAGGAAGAGAGGGAACACATCGAGAAGGACGACTGACGAAGAGAAGCAGAGGCCACCGAGAAGCCGAAAGCTAAACCCGCCGACGCGATGGTGGGTTGGCCGGCCACAGCGAACCGTCAGTATCAACAAACAGAAGCTTAGTTGTTACCATTGCGAGGGCGAAAGGTTGAAGTGGACAGGAAACACGACACACACTACACGGAAATCGACCTTGGATTTTAAATCGACGTTCTCTATTTCGAGCACGCTTTTGATATAACCCAATTGATATAATTGCATCTATCAGTATTAACAAAAAAATCTCATAGCAAATTCAATTTGATGCACTTAGTGCAAGTGGTGCATTAAAGCTGTCGTACACAACATAAAAATATATTCAATATAAATATAAAAATAGATTAAACCACGAAATTTTCAATAAATTTTATTATGTTGTCAAGTGAAGTCTATATTTTATAATTCAAAATATTTGCATTTTAATTTTACACAAATTAAGTGCGATCAGTGCAATATAGTTGCTTTAACATGTATTAGCGCGTTTAACCGAATTCGCTATCAATTTATATCAAGTATGAAAATTCTCTCGAAAACACATGAAGGTTCTCCATCCTCTTTGAACATCTCTCATTCGAAGCACATAGTTGTACTATATACATATCTATTCGCAATACAGTGCAAAATAAGAATGCAGCATCCGCCCTCTTGCTGCAATCATAACTTATTCAGCGTTTGGGAACCCGATACGATACAAAAGATATCGGAGGCGGCGTGGAAGAGGAAGGGAGAGGGGAAATCAGGCTCATAAATCATGGCATTTTCAGATTTTCTTTTATCAGTGGCTCTCTAACGCACTGGCGGTAGTTCGATTCGCGACCGCTGTTGACCCAACGCCATAAATATCCCCATTAATATTAACTTAGGCTAGCCTAGGAGGCGAGAATCGCGAGTGACCGAAGCGGAGAGAAGAAAAAAAGATGACCGCGGCCTGAGGGAGAACGGGGCGAGAGAGAAAAAAATCTCGTATGCCCGAGGGCAAATCTCATATAGAACGCAGCTGGGAATTGAGCAACGTCCCGAAAAATTCATGGAGGAATCGAAGTTCCAGGGCGGGTGTGTCCGCGCAAGCAAATCATTGCACCTCGTTCTTCCCATCCCTCGCCGGAGAAGCATGAATTGATTACCGCTCGGTGGATGCAAGCCATCTCCGTTTTCATCTTGTGTCACGTGAATTTTATGACACGTTACGAGCCGAAGATGACAGCTGGGGAAAAACCGAGGTCACGGAGATTCCGATATCATTTTCAATCATTTTCTACTAGAAAAATCGACTTACGGTATCAGTAATAACTAATTATTTATATACAATATATATATATATATATATATATATATATATATATATATATATATATATATACATACATACATATATATACACACACACACATGTATATAAAATAATAGCTTACGCAATATCTAGCGCTGGAGAAGGCTGATAATGAAGAAGCCAATATTGAACTTCTTGTGCCATTTCATTCTTCAACGTCTATTAAGCCACACTTTCTTGCCGGCGTATCACGGCATGCATCACCTGTCGTCGAACGGTCCACGCTCTCACCATTTCGCACCGTTAGCAGGATCGGTGATCATCGCAAGAAAACATAACGTTATCAAGTACAGCTTATATGTGCGATATGTAAATGATTGTAAATTAGGTGCTGAGTTCATGAATGATTATAAGGCGTTTTTATTAGATAATGTCACAAAATCTCAAGTAATAATCAAGTATCGAAGCAAAGCGGTGTGAAACAGCGCAAGCGCAAATGAGGAGCGATTCGCTATAATTATCGTAACTAATGTCTCAAACGTGATGTGACGACCAAACTGTTCTTCATTAAACTCTCTCGCCGACGAATTTACGTCGTCTGAAATTTCCGCAATCTACCTCGATTATTTTCAACGCATTCAGGAACGAAATCGATGATGATGACGATGCCTTTTGAGCCTGCATCGGCTTAATTGATTTATTTCTGAGAGGGTCCACTGTGCGAGACGAAACACTGCGGTCACCCTATTGGCGAATGCGAAAAAAGGGCTACGTAGCTAGCTCTCGAAGAACTTCCTCTTTCACTCTTCGTAGTCCTTTCTTCGATTTTATCTTCGGAGGCATCGATAATTAGGGGTGATAATTACAGTGTTACGGCTACCGACCTCTAGCTACCGGTCTTTCGGTGAAAAAAAAAGAGATGCCGATGATAATCGTCATTAATGTAACGTTGTAATATCTCGATGTCCTTGCCAATGTCATTGTAACCAGCTACAAACATTTTGATCTGTTCGCTAACACCGAGTCTTTTTTCTTTTCTTTTTTTTTTTCATTGTCACGCGTATGTCTTTAAAAAATTTTTACACGTCGATAAATATAAAAGCAATGACACAACCTTCTGATAAATCAGCGCAAAGAGAACAAAAATTATGTATTTTTACGAATCCAAGGCGAATAATTAAAAGCCCATTAGATCCATTTGTTATTAGCACATGCCGTGCGGAAAGGTCAGATGTCAATAGTTACGCTATTAAAAATTTTAACGATGCTTGTTTCTCACCTCGGTTATTATTTATATACTTTCGCATTCTTCATATAGACATATAGTTACATTAATTTTATATACAAGCATATATTTCTTAGAGCCTTGTCATGGCGAAAACTTTGATATTCATCAACGTCATGTTCATATATTCATTTTTATTAATCATACATCAACTTTTTCTTCTTATTCTTCTTGATATATTTTAAAAAACTTATTTTTCCAAAAATGTAACAGAGACGAAGATAATTATAAAAGAATCATAGACATCGAACGCGCGCGCGTCTAGTATTATTACGTGGGATACTTTGTGGTTTGTACAGGAAGATTCAATAAGGATTTATGGATCTTGAAGACTAATGAGTTGAATCAGAAAGATAACTTTTCGGCCGGTCAGGCTTGGTTGTTATGATTCGATTTTAATGCCGAGTTCATCGACGCGGATAATTGTCGCCATTACCTGCACGAGAGGGCACATTTACTGTCGTCCATTGGAGAGAACTCGGGACGGTCTTGCTTCAACCTTCCGTGTAAACGGGATCCTCGTTTGTCGGTTAGCAGACAGAAAGGAACGAAGAGAAAAGTAAGGATAAACACGTGTCCATTTTCGAACAGAAGGATAAAATGTAAAGAAATTATGAAAGTGGCAGATAAATCAATGAAAATGCACGCGCACGTTAATAATAACATTTGCTTGTTAAACTAATCAAAAAATTTGCAATATTACTAAGTGTAGTGAGGATTTAAGATCGATATTCACTGTCGATTTTGACTATCCTAAACATTACACATTATATATATATATATATATATATAAAACATAACATCTTACAGTCTTAAGAAAGTCATGAAGCAATGAACTCAGATAACCGCTAATAATAGATAATAAAGATAATTAGCATTTAAAATATTATTTAAGACGGTCTTATAATTAAAAACTGATTATGAATATAAAGAATAAGAATTTAATCAAGAAAATAATTAATTTTTAAAGTCGACGAAGGCGAAACGTGAATTAAAACGAAGCCGGAGATTGCGAAAATCTACGGGTCTGCGAAACGCATAGAGCCCGACCGCGTGATTGTTTCGCGTGGATCCACGACGGATCGGCATATTTTGCGGGCCGGTTCCGATGCGAAGCGGCGGCACATATCTTTTTATCGTAGCCGCAACGGTAGCGGGGGCCCTATCGAATGTTTCCAATTTTCTGTTGGCGCTCCTGAAGGGAGAGACTCGACCAAGTTCGTCATACGGGATTCTCTCTTGTAGCGAGAAAGCGGAATGAACCGCGTCGGAAGGATCGCAGAATGGACGGGTGGAAGGGAGAACGCGAGAACGAAACGCGGGTACGAAAGAAAGAAGAGCATAGAAACAGGGAAACGGGGAGGGGGAGGGGGAGAGGGCAAGAGGAAAAGGAGAAGGAGGAAGGCGAGCGCGTCCAACGCGGACATTCGTCACACGACATCAAACGCGGGTGCCGCCCGTTGGAGACTCGACCGACCGACTCTAAAGACCCCGGTCGATCAGCCATGAAGAGCAGTCTGACGAGGAATTGCAAAAAAATCGGGAAAAATTAAGGGTGGATCAAAAACAGCCTAGTCGTCCAACATTGTGCACAACTTGGTTGCTATTCTTTATCGTCTTTATCGTCCTTGTCCTCGATTATGACGTTTATTTCATCAAAGCTAAACGAATGTACGTGTCTTCATTAATATCTCGTCGTGCGTTAATTATAGCTTGGCACATGCCGTTACTTTAATATCTTTATCTCTAACGCGGTTCTCGCGACGGTTACGGTTCACTTTTTGTTTAAAAGGTGCGAATAAAACGTGCGAATTGCGAATCGAACAAAAATGTAATCTGCCTCGTCAAGCTGCGTCAAGAATTTCGAACGTTCATTCCAAGTCGCAATTTACAGTTGAGCTTCGAAAGCTACAACATTCACGGCACATGGCGCAACCAAAACCAAATACAATGACTACTTGGAAGAGAGATCCATTTGCGACGAAGAAAGATCGATTAATCATGACGTGTAACGTGCTCATAAAAGCGCGCAAACAAACCGGATGGTGGAAAGGGAATGGTAGGGAGAGCGAAAGTGACATAAAAGAAAAGAGTAAGACGATCGACCTCGCGCGACGTAATGTCGTTGATCTCCTTCGGTCAACCGGATCGGCCGAAAAAAAAGGTAGTGATATAATGTAGATACGTGGCAAGATATATTAACTTTGTACTCCGACGACCTTGAATTATTGCACGGATGATGACGGAGCGGTAGCTGATATCTCGCGAGACACTCGATCACCGATCTACGCCGCAAGTCATCCTGATCATTGTGCGTGCCATGGTGCTGGACCGGTAGCAAAATCAAGGACTAACCTTGCCTGAAACGCTTTAATCCAGTCTATCCACCGCGAATAGAATATCTGATAATTCCGATATATCGTCTGATATCATGAGACAGATCTAAAGTCCGAGTTTTCATTTGCTGATTAACTTATAATTAGACTGATAACGATATAAAAATTGTATTTTTCATCTATAATTAATCAGTAATTAACTGATAACTTTGTGAATAACTTTTGAAGTTACTATTATAAAAATATTAGTTTAGATTAACTATAGCAAAAAAAAACACAAATTTTTATATTTATATATAGTGAGATTAAATTTAAATCATAAGTTAAGTAAATAATGAAAAACTGGATCCAAGAAGAATAAAAATTTCAATTTCTACCGCTTCGAATTAATTGTACTTTTGCAGCTTCTTTAGAAAAATTAGATCAAATAAGGAAATAAAATTTCCTGGAGTTTCAACTATTTTACATGCATTCTACGTACATGTATCCCGAAATTAAGTAACTTCGACAATTACAAAATAAACAATATATAGCAATCGGCTAATAAAAAGTAGTCTTTCCTAAGCAATATGATTTAAGTACGAGTATAGCCGATTAGAATAACCTAACTCCGGTTTATGCGATTATGCTTTTGAGTCGCATTAAGTTCATCGTCCGGGAACGAGCGGATTTTACGACAGAAGATTTCGCGAAACAATCTCGTTCTCGAGGGAGCTTCTTGCACATCGGGAGCCAGCCCACGGTTATTCGCATAACCGCAAATAATTACCCGCCCGTTATGTACTTTTCAGTCACGTTATGGTTAACGATAGTTAAAAGCAGCTAGACGTGCTTCAGGATTTATCACCGTCGTTATATTCTGACCACGGGAATCGACAGTTCCTTGCTATTCCATACAATATATAATTCCGCAGCACCAACTACGAGATCCATGTGAGAACAAAACGTACAATGAAAATCAAACATTTGTATTATGACCGATTTTCAATGAGGTTTATATATACAATTTACTTTTAAAACATCCTTGGACGTTGTACGATGCTGCTATTTGGTCCCTGCCCTCCCAATCTTCCTCCTGCAACTCCCTTGCGCTCATCACTCTTCAATGAGATTTAAATTGCTAACAAAAAAGCAGAATGATAAACTATTTGTCGTAAAATTTTGTCACGTCGACAGTAATCAGCGGGATGGGATGCGAGAAGAAATTTTTCTGAAAACCGCAAAATCCATTGGAGCGTTTCAATCGGTAGAAATGTTGGCAGGTTGACCAAACTGGATTCTCCGAGGCAAGATAGCAATTAGAATTCGCAGCTAGTGCAACCGCAATCGGTGAACCAGTCCAGCGAGGAGGCCACATCTCCTTCTCTTCCTCTCTTTCTCTCTTTCTCCCCTCTTATCCTCTTTATTCTTCTCAAACATAGAATAGTGCGACTTGGATTAACGGTTTCGAAACTCTGTCTCTGCTGAACGTTTGCTGACTTAGCTCACCAATTGCTTTCATAAAGTCAGTCGACTGTGAACCGAGGAATGTATTAGAATCCTGAAATTATTCCGCCGAACGAGAGAACATTGAGAATTTTTCTCCGCGACGCCGTTCCGCAAACGGCTGCTCTCGGCAAAAACCCGTGAGGGTTGGATAGCGTTCCGCACGAAGAGTGCGAAAACAATGTGGCACGGATAAACGTATGGTAGCGATGTCATTGTCACAAGTTTCTCACGTATATAAATCAAATCAGATACGTGACTCTGACTAGCAATGCAGCGAGTTAACAACAGCTAGCAGTTCCGTAAATTATAGAAGTAAATTATAGAAGTAAATTTTCTTACAATTTATCAACTAAGAGTATGAATGTAAAAATTTATTTGCACTTACATGCAGAATTCGGAATTAATACCGATTCGTCGGAGCTTGCGGCTCTATATATATATAGATAAGCTACAATTTCTAACGACTTCATTCTCCCGAGGCTAAAAGGACAATTAACACTTCTAATCTCAAATAAGGCATTTTCGGTTAATCCCGGCGTGAAAACGCCGGTCTTGGCGTCGTTATCTGGGAAGTCATTGCCGGTCCCGGTTACTTATCCATTGTCTCGAACTTAAGGGAAACAGTGGCTAGATCTTAAATCTAAATTGCATCTGTTTGTCACTGTCCGCTAGTCAGGCGGAACAAACGTATCGTTGTAACGACAATCAAGACATCGTGAGCGGACTATCGAGGCGCCGCGTCGGATCGTAAAACATTAAACACGATAAAATAGAATCCTAAGTACTTCTATTTAACGAAGAGATCTCCATGCATCAATGTATGCCATTATTACCAATGTATTGCATGTGAAAGCAGATTTATAACATAAACTTCACAAGTGCACGCTTGATTGATCTCGAGGACGCTTAGAGACATTTGTTATATCCCTGAATTCTTATAATTCTATGGATAATTTTACAAAAAAAGATTTCTGTTGGTTTTCAAAAATTCGCAATTTAATTTCCTTCATTTCGGTGGCAATCGTTTCATCATACAACTTTTTTTTTCTCGATTTAATCTATTTAATTAATTTGTAATATCCTTATATCATCTATTAAGATATAAAAAAAATAAATAGAAGATTCTATAGAAAAATAAAAAATAAAAGCAAAATATAGCATAATTTAAATCGAAACTTACCTTTAATGTAAGTAAAGCTCCAGGAAATATCCCGAGTGCCGCCAAGCTCAAGCTATCATCAATGAGTTCGTGTTCTCCTAACATTATATGTTGATCGTATGGTCCAGCCCCACAAATTTGCATTGTCTGAAAGGAAACAAAGTTTTCTTATCTAAAGATGGGAACACAAAATCTCGCATAACGCATAAGAAAATGAACCAATCAAAGTTCTTCATTTTCTTCCTTTCCATAAAATAAAAGATTTTAGTTGATTTTCTTTATGCGTTATGCAAAGATCTGTTCTCTAATTTTATTCACTTATACAATCAAATCGAGTTATAAGTTAACAAAAAAAGCGACTTCATTAGTTTTTCGATTTCTAACATGCATCGATCAATCGATAATATAATTAAACTTTTCAGAAAAATAAATTTTTGTTAAAAAAAACTAATAATACGTATTCTGTATTTCCCATCAGGATTGGCTACGCCCGAGGACATCTAAAATATATTTCAATACACGAACGCGAAAGTACTCGTAGAGCGAAGTTTGCGGCCGTGCGGAAAAACTAAGGGGGACTATTTGAGATTCTAGAAGTGGAAGAGTGCGCGAGACGAGCGTGAGTCCCGGTAATTGCTTAATTTGTGGAACCCGCGTAATGTTGGAGGGAGAGCTTGCGCCGCTAGCCTGTCCTCGGCATCGATGCGAGAACGTGTAGCTCGGTTTCTGTTTTACGATCGTCGAGTCGAACTGAACCGAGCCGAGCAAAGAAGTCCAGGAGGAGAAACGAGAAAAGAGGCATCGCGAGGGCGCCGGAAAGCAACTAAGGGACGGACGTCGTGTATAAAAAGACGATTATAAACACACGCACGATTGTTCGTGTATACTTGGACATACAATAATTACTTTTCATCAAATTATTCCTTGCTGAGAAGTAGAGCGATAAACAATTAAAATAAGAGTACACACGAGAAATGTACGGATGAGTGATGTAAGAATAAAGTTTGTAAGTCTCCTTCTTAGTTTTATATAAAGAGAATAAATTCTATTCTGTAATTATTCCCTGCTGAAATAAACGGCATAGGTCGTGGCGGATATTATTGTCGCTGAATCTTGTCCGAGATCGAGAGTGTATGTTACATCAAAACCAATCCTCATATGTCGTAAATGTCTGCCGGACTTCGTACAACAAAGAAGAGAATGACGAGAACGAGAAGAACAAGAAGAGGTGGTCAGGGTCAAAGAACCTCGAGGCTTCCTCGTTAAAGGAAGGCGCTCAACGAGCGCGATAAATAGAGGTGGGTTTAACAAGGTTGCGAAGTGACGGCAGGAGACCAAATTGCCTCGGGGTTGAGGAACTTTTGATATTTACGGATCCTGATAGCCGCGTCGCGTTGCGTCGCTTGTCGGGAGCCGAAACTGCGACAAATTATCTAGTGGATATAATCTCAACGTCTGCAATTGATAACGTGAGCTAGCATCAAACGATCTCCTCTCTCTTTTCAATGACTTGTACGATTTGCTTTCCAATCTATCCGTGAAAAATCCGGCGCGGCCGTTCGACCACGTTTTTATCGACCGTCATTTTTCCGCGAACGAGCTATCCGCGTGGACGAACGTTTTTTCGTCCCGATGCCATTGCGTTCGTGCCGCAATGAGAGTAAGAAAGGCGATCGAGCGGTACCGAGGGAAAAAATGGAACTGGTGACACGGAATGTGCTGGAAAGTAATATTTACAGACGGTCACTTCATAGGCGTTACACCGCGATTACGTAAAGCATGCCCGCGCGCTGGCGAAGATCAACGGCGGCCGCTATTGTCCCGATTTGCTTGCCCGCTAGCTCCGCGACATAACTGCATTCGACCATGAAACTCAAACATTTTTATTGGCGGTCTTTTTGTACAAAGGTAAAAAAAGACAACGAGCGCGCGGCGTGACTCGCTCGCATTTTTGTCAAACGCAAGAACCAATCCGCGAACAGTGACACCCTTGAATCGTGACGCCGTGAGATTTTCTAATGAAACAAAAACGTCTTTTATGCGCTTTCAAAATGTATCATTTTTTTCCTTAACATTACTGATAAAATTTCATTCTCACGAGTTGTAGTAGCTAAAGCATGATTTCGATCAATCGAATGATTTATTTTGATCGTTGACTTTCGTCAAGCAAGAGACGAAATCAAGTCAAAAGACACAGAGTTATAAAAAAAAAGAAGAGACAGCAAATGAGAAAGAATGATCAGGTTTCGGTATTTCCATTGACGTCGATAGCGGGAGGATATTAAAAGGGGACGTGTGTTCCACAGGATAAAAGAGACACGAACAAAAATTCGCCCGAAGGAGAGCTCAGTGAATAGATAGAAGAGTATCGCGCGTGAGACGGAGAGAGATATGCGAGATGAAGAGAGATCGAGCCGGGAGAAAGAGTCAAATGGAAGGTTGAGTAGAGCGAAGTGGAGTGAAGTGGAGTGGAGAAGTTGGAGACCTGTTATTAGCGCGAGGTTTATGCTCTTTCGGGTTTTTGCCAGTGGCTCCGCCAGAAAGAAGAGGGAAGAAGAGGAGGAGATGGCTATGGCCTCGCAATATAAATACGCTTAATAGTTTAAGCACACTGCCGGAGCCCGAGCATATGCTAACCAGTCATAACTACGCTTTACTACTCTTTCGTCCAGCACGAGTCGGGGAACGGACAACTGGACCGAGATAGCCAGGCTGAGGGGTGGCGGCCGGCTTCGGGCAAACGCAGCTCTTCCCATTTTGGTTCGAACAATAAGACCGCGCCGTAAAATACTTGCGCCGCAAATTGATTGATTATCCCGAATCCGCTTCTGCAGGTGACGAGCGCAAACAGATCAAGATATCGGATGAACTTTTTCGGATTTCTTTCGCGAGACTATCTCGCTCAGCAAATAATTGTCCCTGATTTTTCTTCATAGTTTTTGGATTCTTCTGAATTTATATCGGATGCAATTTTCTACAGAACAAATAGGTTCAAAATTTATGCAAAATTAGAAATGTATTGCCATAATCAAATCATTCATTTCTCGATGTACTTTGTCTTATGAGGTAGTTAAAGATTAAAATCGGTATTATAACTAAACATATTAACAAGCTACTTACCATTACTTTAAGTTCTTTCAAAGTAATCTCAGAAGATACTTTAAGTTCATGAGATCCTTTTAATTTTCTCCTAGTTCGTGAGGGACGTGCCTTTGCTATCTTCGGTTTTTTTGTCGTTACCTGTGACAACCGAAATATCCAATAAATAAAAGACACATCTAAATAACTCTTCCATAAAAAAAAATATTTGTAAGAATAATAATTCTTTGTTTATATAAAACTTTAACAATACTCTGCCTACTTATTTGTCTTCATAAATATTAAAATAAAAGATATGTAAACAATAAAATATAACATAAAATGCGCTTTTTTCGTAATATAAAAAATAAAAAGTAATTGCAAATCATAATATAAAATATCCTATTAATATCTATTGAAAATTTTCACATATTTATTGAAAAAAAATATTAGAAAAGAAAATTTAGTTCAGTAGTCATATATAAGCGCAATTCTCCACAATTATTTCTAAATCAACGTGAATCAAAAGTGAGCTGCGTAAAAGGAAGCAGATAATTTTTAAGGTCACTTTGAACAGAGACGTAATAATACTTATTACATCGTGAAATGCGTGAGATGGCATCAACTCGCCGTTATCGGTTAAAATTAATCTGGAAAGACGACCGCTTCCAGGACACTCGATGACTCGGCACGTCGGCCCATTAACAAAATTCTTTTCTCGTCCGAACGAGCCAGTATAACTCGTTAATACATACACACACACACACACACACACACACACACACACACACACACACACACACACATGCGCACGCGCACGCACATACGTGTGTGTGTGTGTGTGTGTGTGTG
>NW_012130066.1:7522596-7539135 GCF_000143395.1 Atta cephalotes | reverse complement strand
AGAGAGAGAGAGAGAGAGAGAGAGAGAGAGAGAGAGAGAGAGAGAGAGAGAGAGAGAGAGAGAGAGAATGCTAGAGCGAAAAGAGGGAGTGGGAAAATCGAGGGTTAGCAGCCCTTTGCTCAAGTGGTAAGACCAGCTCCGTACGCTGCACTAGAGTCTAGAGCACTTCAACACTCCGAAGTCGAAGAGGCGTTCATTAAACGATAACTCACACTCAGAGAATCGTCTTGTTAAATTGTCGATCTAACGACAATCACTGCGCAACATTCATGGATTGCGCGAAGGCAATACTATATATATCATGACCAGCGAGTTAATTCATTGAGCAAATGGTACGATGAGAACGATAATTGTCAGTGTTTTTAATTTACCAGAAAAAAGATATATATACAATTACATTATTGATGTTATGATATGCGCAATGTTGAATATGATGCTTAACAAATACGTCTAATTATTATTAAATGTCAAGCTATGCTTTATCATTGCTATACGTATTATATTGTATTATTACTGATGCTACAACGGATTTTTAAGTAGAAATATTAAGAGAAGATTATTAAATTTTTATTGAATAAAGCGTTCTCAATAATTTAATTTTATTAGGATTTATTTATATATTTGTGAGTCCAATATCGTATTTTAAATTTTTTTCTAAATACCATTTATACGAATTTATTTTTGTCAATTTGTCATGTGAAACTCGAGGTCGACTACATCTGCATTTTATGAAGTACACACATTGCATTGATATTTTCAAACCTTTTGAATGACCATATTCAACCAGTCATTATTTGCTGCAGCACGAACTTACTCAATGTGCGCAAACAGAAAATAAAACGTTTTGGGGAAAATGTTTGAACTGTCCCCTCAATATATAACATGATGGTAAATCGTAAATATCGACGCGTACACGCATGGGAAAATCCGATTACGCACATTAAAAAATTATCAATCGAATTTTGTCTCTTGCACAGAGCGAATTCAGTTTCGGGATTCATGTATGACTTCTGTGCTCCTGTTTAAGTTCCAATTACATGCATACGCGTGATATCACGCGATGCACATGCACAGGCATTTCCTATCGATTATAGATGATGTTTCCAATGCAATTGCAACCACAACAGCTGTCCATCAAGATTCGCTTGCGCTCTTAATTAGTATTTATAATCATGCATCGATATTGACGTGTCGAAACGGCGATCATCTGTCATATAATGTGGCGTGCTGAATTACACGGTCACACAATTTCATTATTTTCAATTGGATTAACTGATGTCAAAATAATATCATTATTTTGATATTGAAACAATCAATGACGCTTTGTAATTTATAAATTGAAAGATATATGAGGTATCTATTATATCAACCATAAATATTTTTCATTTTTTAATAATATATTTAACAAGATAGTTTATTATAAAGTAAAAGTTAATAATATTTTTTAACGACTGAAACTCTCTTGATTTGTATCAGGAAAAAGCGATGCCAAATAAAAATTGTTCTAAAGAGTGAAAAATATTATTAATATTGTTTGCGATGTGTAATAATGAGAACATCAATTCGACGCAGTAAATGATAATGAATTTTCGGGATCTTAATAAAGGATACATACATTAGATATTAGATATTCATTAAATTTATTCATTAAATTTAATTTTGATTAGAATCAAAGAATAATAAGTCACAGATGTTTATAATGCAGGTATCATGTGTAATATGTCCGCGAAACAGATTAGATGCACATCCTTATGTCAACTTCGTTCTCGGTGATATGCACTTCATATGCTGATCGGGCACTCCTATTACTATGTACTGCATGTAATGTCATCCAACGCAATGACATACGTGCAATGTGTTCAAGTTCCTCGCAAGAATTGCGTCAGAACGCCCGGCGCTCTCTAAAGAGACTTGGAACTAATATAGACGGCGAGATTCACCTACAGACACCACCTAATAGAGTTCGTGATCTACATAAAGGATCACTTGGATATCGGGGGATTAACTTTTACTCATTAATATGTACCGTGTGAAAGCGCCACCAGAATGATACGCGAATAGTACACCAACGTCAACGTCGATCGCGGTAAAATTTGTCCGCGGAGAAGACGTATCCGCTCGTGCGTTGTCCGCTAATTTAGCCGGGAGGTGTTCCAACGTTTGCGAGCGAGTGCCGTTAATAATGTCACGTCGTTAACTGTCGCGCTGCGTCTCGGAAATAGAACTTCGCAACTCTGCGAAATATCGCCGCATATTGCGAGGCGCACGGACAACGTTAAATTGAACGACTGCAAAAGCATCACGTCAGCAGAAGACGTTAATTTGTTCAACACTTTTTTTTTTTTTTTACGAGTAAACCTCATCTAATTGCATACGTTTCTCTCATGTATTTCATTTAACTTACAAATATTAAATTATAAGTTCTGTTGATTAAAATCGAGATTAACAGTCGTTAAGTTGCATAATTGCGAAGACACTTAACGTTGAAAGTTAAGAAATTTTGGCAATTTCTAAACTTCTAAATTCTTAAAAATTTTACACTTTTATAAATTGTTTACTTATTGTGAAGAATAATTTTATTAATAAATTGACTTTAGTTTATATAAATGTGAATATATAGTAGCTCCCAAAATTATTCATGCATTATAATTATTGAAATTTTACATGTAATTTTTTTTACAGCGCATAGACACTTAAGTATATTATTATTTCTAATTTTGAAAAGATTCGCAAAAATTGTATTAGCAATTGTATTTAAATTGTTGTTATAAACTAAATTGAAAAATAATATTTGATATTTATTTAAAATTTTCATATTTAATGCTCAATGCTGATGCGACTAGCTATTTTTTCCAGTTGGTCGTAATTAAAATTTATTAACATTATCTAATAATGAGATAGTTGTTTCTTTGTAATTTTAAAGATTTTACACGTTTTAAAAAACACCATGATGTGATTTTGGTAATACTTCGGGAAAGAGATCGAAGTTTCTCGTTTGCCTTTCATCCAACACAAACGCCGAGATCACAATGAAGAGAGATATAGGTAATGAAAATACTCGAAACAAAAAGAAAATTGTTCCGTAACGCCGTAAAGATCTACAGGAGGAAAGGAGGAAGAGACGGAGTAAAAAAACAAAGGGTGGAGAACGGACTTCCTTTTATACACCAGGGGTATAGCCACTGACTCAGCTGTGCTTTCACGTCCGTCGCCGTAATGAAACGAGACCCCTAATGTCATTTGGTCCGGCTTTCTCTCGACATCCGGGTGGTTCTCCAAGACGGTCTTAGCCGCGAGGAGTGAGAAGAGGGCGGATACGCGCGCAGAGGAATGTAGAGGTAGAGAAAGAGAGTCACGCCACTTTTCGAATTAACTGGCCGGCTCGCCTTAGCTAAAATACATCGTCCGTGAGAGCAGGACGAGAAACGTTGAGGAGATCGACGGTTGCGAGCTTCGTCGAGTAAGAGTGACGAACGAGCGAGGGTTCGGCTCGAGTGAGTATAGACGAGATTTGCCGGCGATAGTCGCGACCGCAAAGCCTTGGATCGGAGCGTGACAAACCCGGATAGAAGGAGGTATGGAAGTCTACTTCGATCTCGCTGGGCTCTTCTCTATCGATTGACTGCGTTATCGATTCTCTTTCGCTCGATTCATTATCCCCCTCATCTCTCCCGTCATAGTTATGCAGTCGTTGTCGATCCTCCGCAATGCGAAATCCCGCTAAAACTCGTTTTCCCAGGACGCGAGCTTTTTTTGCGGGATCCACAATCGGCTTTCCGTTGGTGGTTTCCTCTCTTACTGATACTGATGCACTAGTTTCCGTTCGGCTACCTTAGATTCTTATGGGAATTAAATGGGATCAGACATTTGCTGACTGATATAAGCCACGCTGCGCAAAGCAACTATACAAAGATCACATATAAAATTATTCTTTTGACAAGTTTCAATAAGAATTTATATTAATTATACGTGCATTTGATGGTCATGTAGTATTCATATATAAAAATACGAGAGACGCGTATTAGTAAAAGATTCACGAAAAAAGCTTTTGTAATTATCCTTGAGAAATCTTTGAGGTCATCCTTTTATGTATATAGTATCTATATACATACATATGTGTGTGTGTGTGTGTGTGTGCGCGTGCGTGCGTGCGTGCGTGCGTGCGTGCGTGCATGCGTGCGTGCGTGCGTGCGTGTGTGTGTGTGTGTGTATATATATATATATATAATGTAAAATTTTCAATTTCTATTAAATATATAAGAAAAAAGAACATTATCATTTTATCACAATGATAACAAATCGCGATACAAATCATATCTCACAAAATGTACATAATTGTACGATGAGCATTGAAGTTACAAATCAATCAGTAATATATATACCAAATTTTTAAATTGTCTTTATGATCGTTTGATTATCTTATGTCAAAATAATTTTTAATCACAATTTGTTAAATAAATAATCGATTAAAGATATTTTTGCATTACCTCATAATCAGCGTCGTCCATCTTAGATTCGACGTTTTCATCGATACATTTAACGTAGATTGTTGCTCTATCATACTTCAAGCTTTCTAGACGTTCCTGTTCAACTTTCGCTAACATGCAAGCTGCGCACAGGCCTGAAACAATAAGAGATACTTTCGTGATACTTTCAAAGGGATGAACATTATATTTGCAAATATCTATTATTTTTTTAACGTTTTCTTCAAATTTTTTGGGTATTCTTACATATATTCATAACAATATAAATCTTGTTAGCTTCTTCTCCCTCTTAAAAAAAAAAAATCTTAACAATCTTATAAAAATATAATAATTACAATAACATGCAAAGTAGAGCATTTCTTTTGTAAGAAATTATACATTCTCTCGAAAATGTCGCAATGCAGCAATGCAAGAAAATCGGGATCTTTGCAGCAATATTACAACTTAAACTTGACGCAGTCCGGCGCGACGCCGCTATTAACACCCCCGGGGGTCAGATTTCGTTGGCCTCGTCGATCCCTCGTCGAGAGAGGACCGGGCCGGCAGTTAGAAAGTCAAGTTAGAGGGTGCGCGTCGGGCGGGTGGGTGGCACAGTGATGTCGGTGGTGGCTCTTATCCCATGTATAATAGATTGCTTACGGTCGGTGAGATTAATACAGTAATTAATAATATACGGTGACCAGGGTGGTGTAAGAAGCGGCCATTGTTGCTGGCCGGACAGCACAAAAAGCGCTTCGGCCGGTCCGGAGCCAAAGCTCGTATCCGAGCGTTACTCTCAGAGCGTTACGTCATGTTCAGACAGTTTTCCAGCGGTGGGAAACGCGAGGGGAGGAATCGTGACCCCGGCTGAATGCGAATTCGCGTCCACCCCCGCGTACCACTAATTACCGGCTCGTAGGAGCCAATAAGAGAACATTGTAAGAAGCTATTTGTCCATTAACGAGTCAAGGAGATTAACGCGGAGCGTCTCGTTCGATATATTATACTTTCTCTCACGGTGAGAGAGACTTTGCTAATGAGAAGAATAAATGTTGATCATCGCCGCGAATGAGGGTAGATTGAAAACGACGGACGTCCGTTCACGCAGCGGCGAACTAATTTCCCGTAACGGTAACGAAGGATAGGACGGAAGGACCCGCACGCCAAATGAATTCGAAGGTCCTCCCGTCGAATTCCTAATTACTCGCCGGCGCGGGGATATCTGTGCGATAGGATCGTTTGCTATCGGGTTTAATCGGAAATACGAGAAGCTTAAGCTAATGAGAGATTCGTAGGGTCGCAAATGCAAATCTCTTCCGACATACAATTACAAACAGTAGCCTACCTCTATCGAGAATGCTGGCTGCACTTTTCCGACTGAGAACAATCTCTCGCGGAATCCAAGGTACGACTAATTACATTTCATTCACATAAACTCAGATTTTCATCATAAAAGTACTGTGCAGAAATACAAAAAGATTCTCATACAAGCATTTCGAGAGACGAGCAAGTCAACAAAGGGATGATTTTATTGACAAATAATACACAAAAGTCCAATGGTTTGTGTAAGACTAAAGAGCGCTGCAGAGGAAGTTTAGTGTATTTCCCTAAAGTGCTATCGAAGAGCAATCAAACCATAAACGAGTGTCGAAACGAAGCAGAAACTTATACGACGGAAGAAGTTTCGGGAGTTCCGACGAAGAGTCAGATGCCTTCGGATTTTATTTAGACCCGGTTAAACGGCTCGCGCTAAGGACCCTTGGGACTGTAAAACTTTTGGCAAACGATAGATACGATTGTCAAATTATACCGCAATCACATCCCCGAAATGTAAGTATTTGATCGATATAATTGTAACTTTCATTGTTATAAAATATCAAATTTAACATCATCTTAAATATTATTTTAATAAGTATTATTTTAATACAAAAATATGTATTATCTCTCTGAATTTTACGAATAAGAAATTTGAGTATAGAGAGAAGGAAGATTGTTTTTTAAATTTCAATTCTTTTTATTTATAAAGCTTGATAATTAATCTTTATCATATCAGCTACAATTTGGTGTCTCATCCATACAAACGGGAGGACTAGAATCCATCCATTTTTTTCAACTATTCAGAATGATTAAAAAAAATCTCTAAAAATTCATCAACATACTTTCAACTTTTTAGAATAAATAATGGAATTTCATTTTGAAAAATAATAAAATGTAGTATAATTTATAATTATCGAAAGACTCAAAGAAATTTCCACGAACAGGAATCACTCGGTCACTAGGTGATGGTAAGGATTAAAATCTTGTACGGCAAGGGTATTAAAATTTTACTATATATATATAGTAAAAAAGAAAAAGTAACTTTGGCTAATGATAGTCAAAATAATATGTTATTTAAGTAGCTAGAGAAAAAGATTATTCAATTAGATAAATTTAATTAAATGTCTAAGCAAGTTCTTTTTTTAGCATTGACGGGTCGAACAAAAAAGTGCCTACCTACTAATCAATGTGCTAATCACACTTCAGTTGATTGATGATAATCAATCAAGGAAAGCAATTACACTGTGATCACATTGAAATAAGTAGGCGAATCGATAGGATGAGGTCATTTAATGCGAACAGTTAGAGAGTGGATGGAGAAGAATCGTGAAACAAAATAGGGACGCTAGCATTCGGAGCTTAATCGAAATAAGATATTGATACTATACGGATCGCTATCAAGGGATTTAAATCCCTTCGGAATTTTCTTACAAATAAATTATTTATGTATCCGTTTAATTATAATCGATTTATAATTCCTAAAATCAAATAAAAGAAAAATCTTTGCAATAAAAATGTGTAAATACATTGATCTTAAATTACTCGGAGTCAAGAAAAACGTACGAATCGCCCTAAACTCTTCGATCAAAAGCGCGTTAAGCGAAAAGACATCGGGTTTGATATTATATTAAAAGGGCTGAACGACTTTCATTCATAACTCCCAAGTCACCCCGTGAATGAAAGATTGATGTTTTCCCCTAACCGTCGTGACTCGACGACGAGAACCGTTCACCCTTCTCGAAATATGTTTCGAATTCTTTGGAGTTTCCGGGAGAGAGAAAAGAACCTGTGTTCACCCCAGTAAGTAAATAATGACTTTGTGTTTTGTCAACTGTATTATTAAATTAATTAAATTTAGCAATAGCTAACAGTAAAGCCGATATGCTTAATATAATAATGCTAAACAACTACAGTTGTATAATTATACAGCATGCTATTAAATATAAATAATTAAACACAATACATCCGTTACACAAAAATGACAAGTAGAATGCAACTTTTGATCTTTAGCTGAATGTTCCTAATTTTTTTAATCAATTCGCCCATTAGCGAGCGCCAGTAATTGGCAGCTAAAATCAACGAATCTCTCAAACGTGACTCGCTGCAGGCGTTTTCAATGCACAACATCGACATTCGCGGTAGCGGAGGAAGATCGACGTGGTAATAATGATTTCGCTAACGAACGTCTTCGAGAGCCACAACAAAGTCGAGATCTAATCCTCTTACGGGATGACACCGAGCTGGTAGCAGCGAGGGCACTCGACGGCATTACGCGCGTCTCTTCCGAAATCCGCAAAATGCGATTGTCACCCCGCGAAGCGGAGATCGAGAGAGACGTTTGCAATGTTCGCAAATGAAGTACCCCGCGATGATCAACGAATTCGTTAATTAAACGCGAGATGTTCCGCCTTTACTTTGCAAATCGCTGGATTCGGAGCAACGAACACGCAATGAGGTGTGTCAACCGTAGCTAACGAGCTCCGGTTTTCCTTGGTGCGTGTGTTTAGAGCTCGTTTCTCAAATTACTCGCAAAAGAACGCGAAAGTAATAATTTTCAGTTGGAAAAATTGTCACGCAGCGGTGATAAATTAACGATGATAAATAGAACAGTATTAATATTTTACTGCACCAAGTCATTTCGTTTTATTTCTTTTACAATGAAATAAACAACGATTGGAATACACGCGAAAGAGTATACTTAAAAACTTTCTGCGATGTGAGGGGACAAACTTGGACGGCAGACAAACGCGGCGGTTTAAATCAAGCGATATAGACGATTAGACACCTCCAGATTATCGAGGGTCTCCTTGTGACGAGATCGGAAGATGCGTCCTACTGAAGTTAGAAGAGGGAAGCTGAGAGAGAGCCTTATCCTTGTTTTATCTTGTTTTCCACCCAACTCCCCCATCCCTGTTCTTCACCCTAGCATCGCGCTTCGCACACTCCACCACTGCTGGAGGACGAGCATCGGTCATCTAGGCGCTCCATTTAATCCTGGAGGAAAAGGACCCCCCGTAGATTCACCGACAAGTGGGGATCTCCTTCGGGATAACAGAAGCAGCGAGGGAGAGCATTTCGAGAGACCTAGCAGCAGGATGCGCTAATTCGTCCCTGCGAAATTTGTCCTGCCCGACTTTGCTCGTTTCCTGCGCGATTACGCGAAAATGCTGCTTTTTCCGTTTCCCGCACGCTAATGTTTTCGTTAAGCCTCCCTTTTCTTATCTACATTGGCTGTTATAAAAAAGAAAGTACCTACGCAATCGTCGAGTTGACCAAAAATTAATTTTCGATCTTCGTCCAGAGTGAAATGAAATAAGTAGTACAAACGAAAAATTAGTTTGGCTGATGCATTAATTAAAATAAATAATTAAATTGTAGCAGAAATTAAGTGTATAGAATTATTTATCTCTTTTGTAATATATCAGAGCTGTCACAAATTCCTAAAATTCCATAACTTTTCCATGATTTCCCGAACAAAATTTCATAATTTTCCCTAATACTTTTAATAATATTTTTAAATTTTTTATCTGTTCGTCCTAATTTGAAAATCGTCAAATATTTTGTTAAAGGAGGAAAATTTAACACACTTATGTAATTATTATTAATGAAGTTTAATTTTCTAGAAAATTTTGCAAAATTCCCAGATTTTTCCCCGATTTTCCTAACTGTTTTCAATTTCCCTGATTTCCAATTTTATAACAATGTATGTAGGAAAGGCTTACTTCATTTGATATTAACACATCGTTGATCAGGATTACTTTCCGTTTAGTGAAAGCGCAATCGGTGAGGGTGGTAGAAATAAATTCTTAATCAAATGACTGCCGCTCTAAAACGACGGCTTGTCTCGGGACTGCAAGTTCTTGAGCGAAAAAGTTTCGGATAGAAGTCAGTATCCATTATAGTGCAGCGACTTTGACCGCACGGCAGCGTGGCTCATAAGAGCATGTTCATTGGTCAGCGGATGTATATATTAAGACGTGTCCGGCGCACTTGTCGCAGGGTGGGGACAGGGGGCTAACAAATGTCTCTCCTGAATCGTTTGACCCCTTGGCAAGTTCAACCCCCTCAGGAAACTAAATCTCGAATCCAGGTCCGTCCCAGTTCCCGCCACCCTAGCCGCACGTTTATGGAAGGACGGACGGTCCGCTGCAACGTAGGCGACCGCATTTTCGGGGAGGGAACTAATCAGCAAATTCGTGTTCTAAATCTAAATCGCCGTCCGAATATTAATTCGAGGCCGGTCTCTCTTACCGCCACCGCCGCCGCCGCCGCCGCCACGCCGGTTTCTGCCCCCGTCTGTCTACCCCGCGTGCATGGTTTTCTTGGTCTCGCTCACTCGTTCGTCATTGGTTTTGCGATACAACCAGTGCCGTACCTACGACATGCCTGATTTGTGATACCGCCTGGCGCCTAAGCGATATTTACGAGCGATGTTTCGGAGAAACGAAACAGCGAGCAGCAACGCGCCGCTTACATTTCTAGAATCAACTTCATCTGGTGTAAAGCCGTTTCCCGAAAGATGTAATCGCACAAGGCACAATTTACATAATTGTCGGTGCGTAAATCGAAAAGAAATCTCATTCTTTAACTTTATTTTCAGTAAATGTTGAGTATTTCTATATGTAATAATTGTATTATATATATTACCGGAAAGTAAAAATCTAATTTTACAGATTAAATTAGATAAAATACACGATATGAATTTTCAATTAAAGTGTCCAAAACAATAATGAAGACCCATAATTCATAAGATTCACTTCCGCCTAAAACGAATCACAGAATAATTTCTATTATACATTAATGCATTAATTAATGCATCATTTAGCTTATTAAAATATCTTACAGATCCGTTTTGATTAGATGAAGTTGTTGAGATCTATCTAGTGAATAAGATGTCTCACATTAAGATCGATCCTTTGCCTTGCCAAGGCATTAACAAACGAGGCAACGTTTCTTTCCCTTCGTTTAAGTTTTCCAGCATCGCCATCGTCATCGAGCTGATCGAAGGAGCAACGAGGCACAGAGGGTGGTATTCAATCGCGTCACCTCCGGTTCTGTCAACTTGCAAGCGGACGGCCTGCGACGGGGGTGTCGGGGGTAGTCGGGTGATTGATACGAGGTTGGACGGTGCCTAATGTGCTTCCACGATCGAGGGAGACAGTGGACAGAAGGGGGAGAAAGAGAGCAGGAAAAGGGAATCCTTGGAGGCTTTAAGAGTAGCACGACCGGCTAGGACTCGTTAGCCAGGGCCGTATCACTAAAAGCAACCCCTCATTTTTTGTGCTTAGCAATCCGTCCCTCTCCCTTTCGCGATCATTCCGAGGCCCTTCCTGTTCGCAAAGCGCGTCCTCAAAATAAGCTAGGATGATGCCCGTTTGTATGTAATTCCTCCTTGTTTCGCGTTCTTGAAAATTGACATCGAGAAATGTAAATGATTAAAATGCTAGAGATACACTTATGAAATCGAAAATATAATAAATATAACATAACAAATATATTTCAAAACTTTTCATAAATTTTAAGCATTACATTTTTCTCTTATAATGATCCTCAAAATACTAATTAGATAGCCACGGTTTTTAGTATTAAACATTCGACGAGAATATGTACCATTAGCTCGACATTTGCACATCCACAAAAATCATCGTTTAATTCTCGACATCTCCATTTAGATGGTGGATTTGTCGGTATCCCAACCGTGATACCGGCCATTCGATTCGCCGTCAACGAGAGGTGAGGTCTTTGCAATTCAGATGTTGTCGTCGGCGGCAACGACGGCGGCGGCCGCGTAGCTTGCCGTTCTAAAGGAACCGGAGGAACGTCTTGACAAATGTCCCGGAAAAAAAGGTGGCGCACTCGCGACCGAAAGACGGACAAGACAATGGGATGTTTAGAGATCCTTCGCGCACACGATAAACGTCGCACGGCGGCCAGCACGAGGCAGGACGTGAACGTCGTACCCCTTCTTGCATCACCAGTCCCCCGAGTGTTACCGTCGGAACCCAATTTGCCTGCCAGACGGCCGACAAGGATCGCTCGTCTGAGGAAGCGACACGTGCCCGAAGAACTTGAATGAATCTTGATCGTTCCTCAAAGCGCACACTCTATTCTTGACGGTACTAGATCAGTTGTATAGAATTTGAATAACCAAAGCAAAAAACTTAACTTTAACTTTAACTTTTTAATGCTATTTGTAATAAGATTTCGGCACTGAAGACTCCTTAAAAGACTTCTTAAAAGATCGAAAATGTTTTGCCTGAAAAATTACATGATAGTGTCTCGGCGCTAAGACACTGCCGTGTTCCTTTACGTGGTTTTAATCGTTAGATAAGATGTCTTAAATGTTGGCAATATTGTTTTTAATAATAATTGTTACTTGTTGCGTTGTTATTATTTTATGATCAAATCAAACTTGGCTCATTAACTTCTTTAATCACTGCGTTTTTTATTTTATCGATTGAGCCTTTCATTTGAATTTATTATAATTTCATTCTTCACCCCATCCTATGTTTATACAATTATATATATTTTCGACAGATTAATAAGACTTTTAGAATCTATAAAATTCGCAAGATTTATTAAAAAAACAGATTGTGATCGACGAAACAAAGACATCGAAGGAGTAAATACCCCAAGACTGACACATCGCGTGAAACGGGGGGGTGAGAAACTTTTGAGAGGGCCATTTACGGCCGTCTCACCCGCCGTATCCTCGGTGTGGCGTTGCTTTTTCTGCCAGTTAATTTTCAGGATACTTCTTAATTATAATGAGACACTTTGGGGCCTGGAGGAGAAGCCAACTGAGAAGATGGGCAGGACGGAAGGGGGTTTTATGTAAATCGGTGGCTAATGTCTTCTGGCATTATTCCTTGGGTTAGGTTGGGAAAGAGGCGGAGTAGGAAGCTCATGATAGCGACACACACGTACGTTCTCCATTTATCTGTACAAGATATATCGCTAAATGCGATCCAGCGCAACTTTTATATCACGGTTATTATCAGCGAATATTTCACGCACATGCGTTCAACAATAAAATATCGCGAAAAAAAGTATATCTATTATATATAGCGGCACATCGTGATATTTAAAAGTGTCACAGTTGAAACCATCGCTTGCAGACCACATCAAAAATAATACAATGTATAATACTACAATCCATCGTAATTCTTCATTGCTTGTAAAAGGATTTGTACTCACCAGGATTCGTGGAATAGTCATCACCAGTCTTCTTTATGACAATAGGATAGTCTACATCGTAGAACTGCATGAGCTTCAACCATTCCTCCTCAGTTACTATAGTGTATCTGTAACAATTAAATAATATGCCATTGTAATTCCTGATCATGAAGTAAACTAGCACAACAAAATTTGTGATATTTATAATAAAGTAACTGTAGAAACATGTAAAGAGAGAGAAAGAGAGAAAACACGATTGGACGAGAGCCGTATTTGCAAGATGGAATTTGCGATTTTCCGACAACGCCGTAGATCCGTAATGCTTTTTGCATCGCCTCCCTTAATTATACCGCAAATTAGAAATTTCTTGCTGTGCCACGGCTCCAGCTTTTTGCCCTTGCAATTGTTCGCTCGATCCTGGCATGGTTCCTGAACCTCGTATCGCGAGAGAATCTCGCGTTAGTACGCAATCAATAATATTTCGCGAACTGCTGCGCTATTAATATCCATAATTTCGGAACTGTCTATTTTCGGAGTAGGGCCGAGATTAGGTCGAGATACAATCGCAATTTATTATTAATTAATTGGATGAAATTTGTATAATCATAAACATTCATTAAATATAAATTGCAACGTGTGTAAACAAGCATTTCAGCAGTCTAGACTTATTCGCTCTTCGCAATTTACATCTCGTAATGATTATAAAAATATTCGATAAAAAATATACAATGCAAGACGTATCTATATGAATGATCGATCAATCAAGCGTGATTAAGACGACCGCATGATATAAACGGTAATTGGCGCGATCGTTTGTCCCTCGATAGAACGCTGAACGATTATACAGCAGCGAGACTCACAATACGAAAGCGAAAGAGAAGCCCGAACAGTACGAAACGATGATGACTCGACCGATAATTAGTTGCGCGACATTAATTTCGATTCAGCGCAATATGCCGCGCGGTCTCATTTGAATTTTCACGGGGGCAAAAACGCGCGGACGAGCTTGTCGTCTCTCCTGTGTATTTGCCTAACGCCCGAATAATGGTAGATGCATCGAGGAGAGACGATGAAAGGAGAAGAGGGGAGAAATCGAAGTAGAAAAAATATATACTAGCCAGACTACGCAGCGTTTCATGAATTTCCCTTCCTCCCTCTCTCTCTTTCTCTCTTCCCCCCCCTCCCTCCCTCTCTTTTTCACACGCGTTTTTACAACATCATCTTCAACCTGAATAATCAGGACGTGATCTTATATTTTTAAAACATAAAAAGGAAATGTTCCCAAGTGTAAATTTCATAACAATGCCAAATTTTATAGATTTATTACTTGAGCAACCAGTGACTTTTTCTAATTATCCAAGTAACAGTCTATAAAATTTTAAGCAATCTACTTTTTGTCACTTCAATAGATTTTTATAACACATTATCGCATCATGTATAAATCAGTCGCTCTTTCAAATACACATAAGTATAACGATATGATAAGTCACGGAAGAAAACAGCAAATATCCGTGATATTCCCAGACAGATACAAGAATCGCCCTCGCGAGAGGAAAGAGGAGAGGGGACAAGATGGTAAAAATGATTTTTTAACGGTCTCACCGAGACGGTGGAAAAGCGGACGACTTAAGCCGCCGGCTATCTTAGGCAGATAGTGGACAATGGTTTAGCATAATGGTCGGGGGATGTTGGATGGCGCGTTGGCCCCGGGGGCGTGCGAGTGACATTTTCGCGTATCCATCACGTCACGGGGGCCGAGGAACGAGAGTGGAGACATGGAGAAGGAGAGAAAGGCGTGCCAGGAGGTCACGCACTTTCGCTTTATAATATAGTGTCCTTCGAGAAATTCCCGCCAAGGAAAAATACCCGAAACCTCGGAGAGCCACTTTCCGTGTCCCTCAAGCGATTGACTTTATTTCTCTCCCTCCCGAAATACGATTCTCCTCCACAGGCATCGCGCGCGAGTGTAACGAGGCGTGCAACATGTATTTCAAACAAGTATATTTTCTGGGAAATACACAGCGGCTTATACTTACAGTTCGTTAGTAATTCTGGGCACGTGCAGTAATCCTTTATGCTCCTCGCAAAGGAGCGATGCGTTCTGGATACCTGTCGGTGGTGTTCTCGAGTAAACCTCTGCGTATCTGAAATCAAGAAATATACACGAGAATTAAATAACTATTAAACTAGAAATAATATTGTCAACATCGCGTTATCATAAATAATTCAAGTGCGTCTCGTGAACGAAATAATACATAAAATTTTGAGAATTATCTTACAAATCTGTAATCTATTTTTCAATATAATATTCTATCTTTATAATTATTAAATGTTCTTATTCGCACAGGTATAACTCGTTGTTAATCTTATTAAATTAATATCGATTACAATTTCTTTATCTGGCGCAATTATTATTATTAATAAAAACAAATTTTCATAAAATATATTGTTTTTGGATATGTCATTCACATGGACGAGGTCCACTGGAAAAATTCGAAATAGTCTCAGTAGCTACGTAGCTGCGAGTGAGTTAAACATTCTCGATAATGCGAACCCGTCTGTGACACGATCTCGGATTACGAACCAGAAAGACGACAACGAGAACGACGATGACGGCGAACGTTTCCTTCGGGACTTTCCGGAGGTGATGTTTAGGGGACGGGGTTGTGCATCATTTTTCACATACCACAAGGGGGCGGATGGTTTTTGCCATCCCCATAGCCGACGACGACCATCCAGATAATGCTCTTAAAGACGGATATCTCTCGCGAAGCGAGCCAGGTACGTTATCATGTGATTCTACCACGGGAATAGACGGAAATCTTTTTGAATTTACATGTTATATGATACGTGATGCGAAAGAAAAAAATCTGAGGATATTTAAAACGAATATAATTAAAAAATTATGAACTATAATTTTAGGATTTGTGAATGCAATCTTAAAGATCAAATCGATAAAGAATAATTTCAAAACAAACACACTGCAAATAATTTAATCTAAAAAAAAAAAAAAAAAAATACTTAGGATTAAAACTATACAAATATTAATAATTATAAAAATCAAATAATAATCCATTGTTTCCGTATTTCAGGGTAAAATTTAAATCCACGGCGACGGATTTGTCATTAAAAGTACAGAGGACAATATTCTGAATTTGCTTCGTAAAAGGACACTTTAAAACGAGATAAAAAATATGAGAGACACATCGGAGCAGCCCTCGGAGAACTCACGAGGTATCGACGCGCTTTGCGGCAAGGCGACTATCCGAAGCCGTAGTTTAAAAATGTCCCTTTCCCCGAGCACCCCGGGCGCGCGTTTTCCAGAAGCGAATGCGCGTATTAATTATGAGCCTTGTTCAAACAGTAGAACAGAGGAACGCCGCGCGGCAGGAGCGAACGGAGTCGCGGAGGGAGGTGGTCACCCTTATTACGGTCGAAGCTGGGAAACCCCCCCGGTTTCTATGTCCCTACGTTTCTCTCTCTCTCTCTTTCTCTCTCTCTCTCTCTCTCTCTCTCTCTCTCTCTCTCTCTCTCTCTCTCTCTCTCTCTCTTCTCTNTTNTCTCTCTCTCGTACTACTACTCT
>NW_012130066.1:7504691-7522576 GCF_000143395.1 Atta cephalotes | reverse complement strand
TATTATAGTATATTATATAATAATTACGTATACTTACGTATATACGTATGTACGTACTACGTAACGTTACTTACGTAACGTACCGTCGGTAACCCCCGGTTCCTTCTCTCTCTTCTCTCTCTCTCTCTTCTCTCTCTCTCTCTCTCTCTCTCTCTCTTTTCGTTCTCTCTCGTCCACGTCCCCGCTTTTTTATTTCTGCTTCGAGGCTTTGTTTAACTTCTGTCGCGAAATTTTTCCGCCCCGCAACGATTATTGCTCCCCGGAGATCGCGGAGAGATGGAGGAGGAAAACAGGATTCGGTTGCAGACTTTTCTGCCTTCGGACAACGGGATGTAGGGATGTAACGCACCGGACACGAAATTGTGCACGAAAACGTTCGGAAAAATCACACCTTCGGTATAAGATTATAGTTGACATATTTCCAGAGGTTTGAATCATACATTTTCATTTATGTGCAAAAATGGAAAAAACTAAGAAAATGGAGAACTAGGAACAAAAACGTGCGAGTTTGGTGAGCTCAGGAATGTCAGTTATACTTGAGCAATTATAGCTGACATACAGAGAACAGTCACGGTGAATTGTTAGTCGACTTCAGTAACGAAAGAATTAACGAAGGCGTTGATACAGCAGCGACGAGGTCCGAATGAGTTACAGATCGTTCGATAGAGGAAAAACGGTCGAGCCAAGTCATTGTGGTCGACAACTTATTGTCCGATACCGGTGCATAATATCCTGTTCTATGCACGAACGAACCTAGTGACAGCATCATTGTGGATGGCCTTAATCAACCGAGACGACCGAATCTCGCGCGATAGTGGGCCAGTCCTTACAAAAGAAAATGAATCATTACACGGACACAATCCGAGAACTAAATTATAATAGTGCAAGAAGAAAATATGAAATGTAAATAAAACTAAGAAATTTCGATACAATTCATTAAATATCGAGCGATTCTTTTCTTATTTTAAGATGTATTGTAATTCCATTTAAAAAATAATGCAAAAGATACATTTTACAATACACATTATAACAACAATTAAATTATATAATCTGTTCAAATCAAGAAAAAAGTATTCAAAGAAATCAGTTACATACATTAAACAAAAATTACTAAATCTGAATACATATTTCTTTTGAATAGTTAATAACAGTTTACTAAGTACACTCAATAAACATTCAATAAAAAAAAAAGATAATTAAATCAATAATGGTTTTTTTTTGTATGAAATAAATATATATTTACTTAGAACTATTCAAACAAATATTTATTAATATTTAGTATTTTTTTCAATGTATAAATCACGCATTATTTTTTACAATTTATATTTACTCTTATGTTGTACGTGCGATTTATATTTATACATTCCGTCCATTCTGTTCTGCTTCACTTCTCGTATTGCAATATTGCAATATCCGAACCATTCAGTGACAGACGTTGTCATTCGTTTCATGGATGCGTATGCAGCTTTATCTTGCCTGAATTCTACTCTCGTCTTTCTATTCGCGCACATACGAGTCAGGAAAAATTCGTTCCGTATATAATCCGTCTTTCTCTCATCTGGCCTTCCTTTCGCTCTTCGCGCATTCACTCGTTCGACGAAACGAACCGCCTTTATCCCGCTCCTTCTCGCGCGCGCATTCCACTCCAACAGAAATAAATCTTATGTTTTCGCGTATAAGCGGCCTTTTAATATCACCACCCTTGATTTACCGCCGCAGACCGTGCATCTCCACGCATAAGAGAGGCCGAGAGCCAAGCTCCCCGCATGTTCCACTGACATTTGTCTTCCAGGCAACCCCCGAGACCCAAAACGAGTGTCCCTAGGTTTTCCCTGATTTAGCGCTCCTCCCGTCAGTATTTGACTAGATGATTCTCGATCTCTCCAAAGAGATTACCGTTCTTGTCAACGAATTATTGGCCATGTCTCTGGGAGAACTAATGGATCGAGACAAATGCTTACGAATTTTTACTTATATCAATCGAAGAAAAGATCAGCAATTACAAGCTATTATTACCGAATCACTTGTCAGATCTCGCACAAGCAAATACATTGCAATAGATAAAATTATAACTTAATAAAATTATAATACATAAAAAAATAATCAAAACGTTAAAATTTAAATTATCATACTATTTACATTTCGATGTGATCATTATATCCTAGTCATTTTACGCATAGCTTTATATATTTATGTGTTATTTATTATTTTCAACAAAAACACGACAAATGTATTTCCAGTCTTGCAACATCGAAAATGAAATGTCAACGAGATTCAGCAAACGATAGATGGATGCGCTGCAAGATGCATCCTATGCGTCCGCTACAGCATCCGGTTATGCAGCTCCGGACGCCGAGTGCATTGGAGCGTTGCGGTCATTACAAGAGGGCCCCTACGTGTCCGTGGTAAAAGGTCCTCGGTGTGTCCGAGTATTAAAAAAGGAATCCCAAAAGCCAGTCGTCAGATAGATGGCGAAAGAGTGAGGGAAGCGGAGTGCGAGAGGGGAAGCAGAGCAAGAGAAAAACAATGTTGCTGCCGGTTACCGCGGGACACTCGGGGAAAATAAGAGAACAACGTTGCGAGCCCGCGTATGTCCACGCTGATCATGAGAAATGAACCGACGCGATGAGACAAACCGTTGATGTACATCAACGGACTTTTCCGTCGCCGAATATCCTCCGTCAGATCCGGCAGACTTAAATTTCCGGCGGTCGCACACGTAAATGTTGATTTCAAGGAAAATAATAATTCCAATAAAAACGAAAGGAAATGCATTTAACGAGCAAGCTATAGAAGCAGAAAAAATATTTTTTAAATAAAAGCACGAGGAAAAAAAGTTTATATCTTATGTATGTATATGTGTAAATATACTTTTCTGTAAAAATAATTACTGTATAAATAATTTTCGAGTTTTCATGGTAGTTCCTAAATAGGCTAACTATTATTCAGCCTTCTTTTTAACATCAATTTACGATCGAAGATCTGCATTTAATATATAAAAAAAAATGAAAATATCACAGATGTTCATATTTCGTTCGCGATTGATCGACGATAACGCGTAACATTCGTATGATAACTATACGATTTATCATGTCCATTTCTACCAATATAAATTAACTTTAATCTAGGTTCAACTTATTCTTCATTTTTTTCTAGTTTTCTAAAGATTAGAAAAAAACAAAGAGTAAGTTGAACCGAGATTAAAATTAATTTACATTGATGGAAATGAGCATTAATTTCTAAAACATAAACACACAAAAAAACAGTGGGTAATTGCAAAAGCTAGCATGACTTCGACGTATGTCTAGGAGATCGTAGTGATTTAATTACAGGACATTCCGATCAAGTTTGTGACGCGGTATGAAGAACCGATCTTCGCTTCTCGTTCATCACTAAGGTATTTACAAACTTCGCTTGTAACGATACGGAAAGCAATAATCACGCGAATTGTAATACAGTCAATTTACAGTTTATGGACTGGAAAATAGGAAGAAAGAGCATTTTTGAAAGTCATGGTTTAAGAGTCGAAAATAACGATGATATTCTCGAAAGTCTAATAGGAGAGAATTATCACTTCAATTATAAAAAATAGTAAATTTAAATAAGATAGCAGTTTTTCAACGAGGAAATATCAATATCAAAGCAAAATCATTTAAAGATAAAAAAAAGAATGATCTAAATCCTGCCATCTTACATATCTTCTTCCTCTCTCGCAATTCCTGGAAAGAGGAAAGCGCATCATCATCATCATCATCATCATCATCATCATCATGACTTCGAGCTGTCGGATCACCGGAGGAAATGTTCGAACCTTCGTTAAGTGATCCAGAGTCAGTGCCGCGCGACCGCTGAAATCGCCCGAGACCGAAAGAGGCGAGCAGAGTGCGGCGGCATAATACCGCGAAGAGCAAGAATGCGAAAGGTACGAGAGAAAGAGAGAAGGACAATAGCCGGGTAAAGGAAGAAGATCACGGCGAGCATAATGCGAGCAAGGAGTTTTCGATCGTTGTCAGCGGGCGGAAGCCGGCCGGCCGGCCGGCCGGCCGCGCGCGGCTCGGCTCAGCTCAGCTCAGCTCAGCTCAGCTCGGCACGGCACGGCACGGCACGGCACGGCACGGCACAGCACGGCACGACGGTGCGCGCTAGAATAACGAAAGCTAATTATGCGCTCGGCTCGAAAAAGGGGAATCACGGCAAAAACCGTCGATAATCGACATCCTGCCGCAGTCCGTCGGTCAACAGGACTACCGCCGGTGTAACTTCAGACCGTCGTCCTCCTCCTCCTCCTCCTCCTCCTCCTCTCTCTCTCTCTCCACGTTGTTTCCCTTCTCTCCCGTACCCTTCGTGAGGACTATCCCGCGACCGAAGATCCTCTCCCCCTTTGAGCAAACAAGAAGACCGACCGGAGGCTTTCGCCGATGTAATAAAAAGGGGGTCCGTGAAGGATGCTCCGCTTCTGGTTGTCCGCAGCCAGCTTCACTATGCAAGGTACATTATTATCGAAAGGCGCAAAGATATGCTGTGTTTAATTCGTGGAAAGTAAAGAGTAAATGAGAAAACAGCGCGCAACAATCGATTGTCGGAAACTAAAATACATACACCGTTAAAATATCACTAAAGTAATAGCTGTAAATAATATGTAAATAATTCATTGACTGATTTTAATCGATTGAAAGATGGAAATTGGAAGATTTTAAGGACTATAGAATGTTAGAACAAAAAGTAATTAAAGAAACACTCGAGCTAATTTGCAGCAATCAGAAGGAATTTATCGATTATACAATGCTTAACTTGTTTCACGAAGATAAGTAGATGAATTAATAGAATATGAAAGAAATTTTTATAATTCAATTCCTATGAACGTGAATTTTCTCTAACAAAGTTCAACGATTTAAGTAAAATCAATAATGGAGAAAACTCGTCGTTGATGACTCCAAATCAATAATAACGTAATACGACTACCTTACGAGTTATATAACTCTGATAGAAATATATGCGGTTTTTCTATATATCTATATATCTATTCAGTATATCCATATAATATTACGTTGGATTATTATATTGGATCCAGATTTTGCGCAATTTTCGTCCAGTAACTGCGGGCAAAGCCTTATATCTTGATTGTAATCCTAAGTAGTTTTACTTTTCAGTTACTAGATAGAGTTAATATAACTATTTAGTAACTGCTAAAAAAAATACATAAAGTTTCTAGGAATTTCAAGGGAACACATAACGCGCATCCATTGGTCGTTTTGTGAATGTGTTGCACTTGCAGGGCACTGCTGGTTGCAAGGCGGATCGTTGCGCCGACTAAGTTGGTTTTTTTACCGGACCTCTCAATATCGATCAAGCGTTCCCGATCAGAGAACAACACGCGTAGGTTGCTAGCCAGGCGTGACCACTGGGCTACCGCGATACACCACGAAAAACGCAGCCACCCGCCATGCTTGGTCGCTCCCGTCTATTTACATTGGCACCGTTGCGGAGAGAGTACAGTCGGCAATATGAACGTGCTTTCCGATATTCGCCAATTCCACACTCCCCGGAATGAAATCACGATCGTTCTAAAAGTTGACGATTCGAAATGTAGCAATGTGATTCGAATCAATGTAACAAATAGACAGTCAATAATCAAAATTATAAATAAAGCATGCAAAAGTTTTGATGAGACCGTTAAAATGTATGATGATGAAGAAAAAGATAATCAATGAAATTATGAAATGTCGCGACTGGAACTATAATTATTTTTCATACTCAAAAATAGGATCTGTGAAGTTAGCACATTTTGTTAATATAAAAAATAATAGCAGTTTTAGTAGCACTTTTTATAGTTTCCTTATAAAAATAAAGAGTTTCGCATTTTTTATATTAAAAGAACCAAAATTTAAAATATAACGTGTTAACGCGAATCTAGATATTCCCCCTCTAAAGTATAAATATTTCCACTTCTAGCTACAAATCCCGTTAATACTACTCGGGTTCTATCAATATATGTACCAATATAATTTGAAAACAAAATTCCAACAATTACCAATTTTAATAAACTTTAAATATATATTACGCATCAATGGAAGTAGATTAGACACTTAGAAATACGAAAGCGTATCAGGTTGATGAAATTTTTACATAAACCCACTGTTAATCATATTTGTAGAAAACTATGAGGAAATGTACGTAGAATAGCAGACACGCAGACCTTAGATGAAGAGAATATGACGAGAAAAGAAGAAGGAAGAGAAAGGGAAAAGGAAAGCGAGAGAGGCGGGCGAAACGTTCAGCTCGCTTTACCGAGCACTGATGATAGTTTTTGCTCGGTAAGATTTTTTGCTTCTACCCCCGCGGCCACCCCCAAGGGTGGATGATATATGACCGCCCCCGAGACACTGGCCACCCCCGGGAGAATGAGGAATAGAGGTGGAGAAAGAGAAAGAGAGAGGGAGGACACATCCTGATTCCGAAAGAATTCCTTCCATGTTCCTTCGAGTGTACGTTTGCGAATGTACGAATCCAATTATCGATGAATATAATACAGATCAATTAAAAGATCATTCACCGTGTCGTTCGTTATGAAAAGATTTGCCGAGAATATTTGCGAGATTTCATCAGGATTGTCACAAATTCCTCATCCAAAAATCCCAAGTTTTCCATGATTTTCAATGATATTTTGAAATTTGTTGTATTTTTATCCTGATTTGAAAATCGTTAAATATTTTCTTAAAAGATCAATTTAACATAATGTAAATTACTATTAATGTTATTGACACTATACTTGCAATTTTAATTGTTAATAGTATTCCAAATCTATGTAGGTGTGATGTAGATATAATATTAAACTTTTTTAAAGCCAAAAATTTTAATTTTCCAGTTTGAAGGAAATTTGCAAAATTTCCTGACTTTTCTCTGATTCCCAGTTTTGTGGCAACCTTAGTACATGAACATACATTGTAAGGCTCATCGAATCGAAGAAACCAGACATGGATAATGTACTGATCGATCCATTTCCCAATAGGAACAATTTTCAAGGATCCTATTGCGATGATGGTGGACTTCATCTCTCAAAAATTAGCAAAATATCATCGGACGAAGGAGAGAAAAAAGAGCTTAGGACGGTTCAAGTTTATAGTGGTAGCGCGCGTGGAGGTCTCTCGCAATGAATCAATTTATTTAAGGGTAGTTGGATTTCGCGAGTCGATGCACGACGACTACGAGCCACCCTCCTCCAATACCAAGACTCACCCCTCTTTTTCTAGGTGGCTCGTTTCGTCGAATGATTTATAGTTTTCCTTCCGCGAGCACCCGTCCACCCCGCCCGTCGTGCTGCGTTCTCTCTTTCCGCTGCGCTCGCCTCGAAGCAACGGCACCCTCCTGCCAAATGTACGCAAAATAGTCGAAATTTCTTCGGTGTTTCACCCCTCGCTGAAGAGGAAAGGGAAACCTACGTCAGGCCGCATCAAGTTATCGAAACAGCGGCAGACGCTTTTCCGTAAGAGCGAATCAGCCGATCGTCGTCAATCGATGAAGGAGAGCATAAAGCAAAAACTTTACGTACTTTCCTCAGGAGAAAATTGACTCTTCGAACGGATTTGTGCGCGAGGGAGATTTGCGTTTGGAGCGTCGGACAGCCAGCGTAAATGGCCACTGGGCGAGCTGAACGAAGGACGGTGAGAATAATTAGTCATTTATGAGACCGTAAGTGGGGCCGCAAATCGGTCCTTCGCGGAGGGACGACTACGATGTTAGGGACTCTGCGGGGACAACGGCGTTATCTTGAAATTATTAATCATATTGTAACGCGCGTCGCGCGAGAGACAGCCGAAGGGAGCGGGAGAAGGATGAGGAGAGACGAGAGACACAAGCTACCGGCTCCATGGACTTATCTGGCACCTTAATCAATTCCCAGTTATTAATTATGGCCTCTGCCCTTCTCCAACCATCACATTCACCTCCTCCGTTCTACGCCAGTAGAGTACGCGGCGCGCGTTTCCGAGACCCACGACGACGACGGCACCATTGTCCGCGGTGTTACAATGCGGTGTCAACAAGATCGCGGTCACATTTTCCCCAAGCATCATTAATAATTATTTACCGAAGTGCGAAAGTCAACCCGGGAGCGCGTGCGCCCAATAGGCGCCGACATTGCGACGAAACTTGCACTCAGGTGCAATAAACGTCGTACAATACTTACTCGTTTGTCAAAAGAATGAAAAATAAATTAATCTTTCATGAGTAAAATTATTATACATTATGTGTATGTATAAAATAACTTATCATTAACCTTTAGAGGACGGGATCCATTTTTTAAATCTTACAACTTTTCCTTGTTAATTTATTATTCATTATATTTCTTGCGCCAAAATATATAATTATAGTGACTTTCATGTCCTGTAAAGATTAATTTGATATATATAAATTGAAAGATGAATGATTTTAATATTAATAATTTAAATTTAAAATATTGTATCATTATAAAAAGACCGCTTTGTAATAGATTTTGTATAAATATAAACTTCGCGAGTAAAAAATTAAATATCTCACTATACTATCTACTTACTTTTTTCGTAATAAATTATATTTTTATGCTCAAATATATTAAAGAGAATAATAAAATGCATTTTCAATGACACAATAATGATCAACAGTTTCTATAAAGTTAATTATAGTCAACAGTTCCTATATCATTGCCTACGAGGTATAGGTTTTTAAATCACCAATGTCAGGGAATATCCACGCACCAAAAGAAAGGATGAGTGGCGTCAAGTGGAAGTTGAATGATCGTTTATGCAAATCCTAATCCTTTCGAAGATCCATCTGAGCGACGTTGACGGATTGGCGGGGGACTTTGTTTGAAGCAGTTAAACGGATTGCAATTCTCGCTATCATTTGTTCTCCTAAAGGCGCGAGAGCTTTCAAAGTGACCGATTAGCGAGTCTTAGCTAATTATCGATAAAAGGAGTAATAGAAGAAGCAACGATTGCTTATCAAGAGATAAAATAGAAGATTACTTTTCTATACTGAAAAAAATAAGAAGAAATAAAAAGTGTAAAACACTCTATTTATATATCATGCGAAGTTTAACTCGAGTAGTCATTCAAGATAAAATTATATATATTAAATTTAATGGTAATATTATTTTTGTTTTTAAAAGATTATTTATTGAAAAATTGCTTCTTTATGCTTTTAAACAAATAAAATGATCATTTGAAATTACTCAAACTGAGAATATGGAAAAAGTAAAAACGTTCATGTGCTTGTTATAAAAATAGTATAAATATAGAAAATTTAATATAAAATATATATGTATGATATATAGAGAGTAATTTTATATCCCAAGTATTGCAAAAAATGTACTATACACGTACTGTATAATATAACTATGTGTAATGGAAGCAACGAACTATGGAGTTTTGTTCGAAAAATACAAAGAACGATTATACTGGCAGTGGTGACGCAAAAAAGGGGCGGCATGCCCGACCTGCTGAAAAATTAATCACCGACGTCACAAAGGAGTCGGTCGAAGACAATACCAGCGGTCCGGAAAAATATTTTTCACATTTTCCTTCCCTCGGTTAATAGCAAATTCTCGATAATAGATCGTGAACACTCGCAACCTCAAGAAATGGGGTCAAAATAGGGAATTATCGTTCTTTTACATGTCTCTCCAATCAAAATGCGGTAGAAAGAAATTTTTTTATAAACACTAGATTATTTTCGAAAATACTATTAAAAATTTAACACGTAGAAATGTAGTAATCTATATTCATCTATATCATATTATGTGAAGAGAAGAACATTACACTATATCCTCCTTCTTACGCGTGTAACTGCTTGTTTAATACGGGAACCTGACCACTTATTTCGTGGTTTTCATACCCTCTACGCGTATCGTGTACACCGAAATCGCGCGTGACACGACAAACGTGTAATCCGCGAGAAGGGTTGATCCCGGTTTAGCTTGCATACCGTTGAATCCACGAGATTTAAGCCCCGGCGAATTTGAATCTGTCAATCCGAAGTGTCCAGCCAACGTGTCGCGCCATACGAGAGAATGTATAATAAGGGAGGGCACAGATAATGCCGTCCTGGATGTTAAAAGACTTTTTTTCGTTGTCGGAAGGATCTCGCTCGTATTTACGATATCATATTCGAGCACAGAGTCGCCATAGAATTTACTAAAATTTCTCTAAAATATTTAGACAAAAGATCTTTTTTGTACAAGAACGTGAGCAACAAAAGATTTTTTTTTAGTTCTCGTATCACATGAAAAAAAGATGAAGAATAGAACAAAGAAATTAATAATAATAATAATAATAATAATAATAATAATAATACTTTAGTGATACGTATAAAATACAGAAGATTTATGACAGGCGATATTTCAATAAATTTACGATGATATTTCAAAAGACGCCAGCATAATGCTGCTTATGAGCTCGAACCTTAAAGAAGAAATTTACAGGGGACACGTGATAGCACAATGAATTAACAATCGGCACAATAAACAATGAAACAAACTAAATGAAATGAGTAACATAGTGGTCGATGAATAACACTATGAATGCATGGCTATTTACAATAAGAAACTATATATTGTGAGGCTGAACGGAAAGTAGCAATACAGTCGAGGAAATGAATGTCGCTAGGCAGCATATTATAGTATTTTATTATATATACCATGTATGAGAATATAGTCTAAAATTTAACTGTGCAACGACGAGGATAAGATAGGGACGATTGATAGTGTGTATGAGAGAATGATGTTGCATGATATTCTTCATTTAGAGGTAGACAATCACGAAGGAAAGAGGGAAAGACACGTGCTATGACGAAAAACATTATGGGTAGACAACATAGATGGAGAAATTTGCAGTCTCGTTATAGTCGGAGGAAATTTTAACGATTTCTTTGCGTTTAATTTGATAAATCTTTAAGTATAGGTATAAAAACTACACCTAAGTTCCTGTTTGAAGTACAGAATGCAAGTGAACTTCTTCCTTGCGACGATTGGTGAAGGAAGGTTTATGAGCTTTCTATAACCATTAATAGAAATCAAGAGTAAGTTACAAATGAATAGTGTCATAAAACAGTATTAAGTGGTTATCAGTTCGGTGGCTGCATAGAGATGGCTAATTTACTTTAAAACTTAAATACATTATGACCGATCAATCTTTTATTTCTGCATAATTTCTTACAAAAAATTTCCTGTATTCATATTACTTCTAAAGATGCTCATATTAGCCTACCTAGAGAGTAATATGGGCATTGGACGGGTAATAAGTACACTCGCTACTATTTTAACATTTGTATTAAAATAATCAATTTCAATACTAAGATACATAAAATATCAACAAATCTATCAAATGGTATGCATAAGATTTTTTATTCTTCAGTATATAGATGTAGATATATATCAAAATGTTTCCTTAAGGTGCTCATAATATTCGATTCTATCTTACATTGAAATAAATAAATTTTATGGTCTATAAATAATCATGGATGGATCTGAAGTATTTACAGACTTGACATATATTGAATTGGCTGATATTTCTGAGCAACGGATAGAGCAATAAGAAGAGCTCAGATTTATTCCTGATGAACGCGTACTTCAGTGTGTGCCTTTGGGATGGTTTTCTCCAAGTGAAGTGTAGATTAGGGATACCAGAAAAGTAGAAACTCGAAGAAGATCGAGCGAGAGTCCAAATTGCATTTACGGTCTTGACCGTGGAAGAAGGCGAAACGATATTAAGACACCGGTGGCCCTTCGTCGGGGTCGATGTATCATTTGCCGGCGGGTCGTTAAGCGGTTTCAATTAGTTTTCTCCCGTGCCCGGTCCTCCCCCACAGCCACACGAGCGAGAGACGAGAGAAAGAGGAGTCCGCCACCGCCGCCCAGCTTAATCGCGCGGTCCAGTTTTTTCTCATAATTAGGAAAAGCTCGTTAATACATCCTGGATATATCTACCCTTCCCGTCCATCCTCCCTTTCTAACATTTACGACAACCGATTTCGACCACGATCGACGAGCGCGAGATCGAACCGCGTTCGTCACCGCGTTTCTCGCAAAAATCTCGCAATAGTATAAAAAAGAGAGTTGAAACAAAATTTCAAATGCAAAACATTTTAGAAAGAACATAAATAAATAATTATATATAGCAGATTGAATTGCAATAAAATATTAGATGTTCTTCAAATGTATTAATATCTTAAATCGAAAAATATATTACATTCATTTTAGAATTGAAAAAAATTTTTAAGAATATTTAATTTTCGTCAATTTTACCTGGCAAAAACTTTATACTAAATTTTCATCCAAACATGTAAAAATGTTTAAGAAAAAGCATAAGTAAATAATTATATGCATTCAGATTAAATTGCAATTCATGAAATATTAGATATCTTGTAAATACACCAATGAGTTAAAATTTGAAAAGAAAGAAATGTAAGAGAATACTCTTAATTCATCTTTATTCGGTTTTCATTAATTTTGGTTCAATAGCTATTTCTATATACTATTTACGACATAATACTTTCAAGCATCTAATTTTATTAAATAACATACCTTTCCGTGTATTATTCATCGATATTAGATGTCAAAAAAACGTTGCTCATCACCGACTGCGTCTCGCCCCGTAATGGCGGGTGGTTGAAAAACTGTGGCGCGCAATTTTCAGGACAACTAGCGCCATCTTAATTGAAACATACGAACGTAGAAGAGACGCTCGAAACTCGTAATTAGTTACCGACAGCCAACATTAGAATTTATAACGTTTATCTAATTGACACATAGAAAGCGTTGTGACCATAAAATAATAACTTATTTCGGGAGACAAATATTTTTACGTATCAATTTTTTTTCTAAAAGTTGGCTCGTCAAAATCCGTAATACATTGAAATGTATTACGAATTGTATACTTTGAATATGGAAATGTATACATTGAAATCATGTATGGATATAAAACTTTTTATTTTTTTAAAATTAATATACTAAACGGGTGAAAAATTATCGCAAAACATATTCGTCTGAGAATTGCAATTACAACGCCACAGCATGAAATAAATAATGTAAAATTTAAGTTTTCTCACCGAATGAAGGAACGCCAACTATCCAGGAAGCCCTTCTCCACAATGTAGAAAGATTTCAGAGGATCAATGCACGTGGAAATTTCATTTCTATTCTTTCCATAATACAAGTCGGTAAGCTCGTCTTTCTGTTGCTTCGCTTTTATTTTGTCATCTTTCTTCGCTCTTTGCGCACTTTTCATCTTTTCCTGAGAATTAACAGTACATATAGATATACAAAGACAACTAAATAAGTTATTAAATTTCAATAATTTATTCGCAAATAAGAGACTTATTTAAAAAAACTTATTTACCTCGCAGATTGAACAGGATGGTGATCCAACGGGATATTCTTTCGAATCCGGAAAATATTTTTTAAGAATCACCCACGCTTCTTGAGGTATCACTTTTCTACTGGAATCTGCCGTTTTAAGAGATTTGTGCTCGCAGAGTAAGTCTTCGTTAAAGTTTATAATAACTTCATTTTCCTTGTTCTCTTCGACTTCCTTCGGACAACCATTACCGTCTTTGTCCGTATTCTTATTCTCCTCCTGTAAAGTATCCTGGCAATCATCTTCTTTTTGTTCTATATCCTCTTGAAACGTTTCCATAGCTAACCTTCGCCATGATCGTAATGAATCAGTACCAATTATATAGCTTGTTTCGATACTAAAATGACAGAAACATATCATACAGTTATTATTATTGTTACTACTTCTTTTTATTATAGCAAAAAATAACGAGCTTACGGTTCTTTAAATATGCGAATTAATTCTCCAACTTCTTTGTGATCTCGTTCAAGTGCTATCTTGAAACGCAATAATTTGCAACGTCGTTTTACGCAAATTTCGCACAAAAACGTCTGGTCTAATCGCGGACCTCCTAGATATTTATCGTAAAGCATTTGAGCTGCTAATTCCGGTACGCATTTCATACGACTAACTTTCAATGGATCAAGTCGATAGTGCGAGCACATTGAATTGGAATTGTCGATTGGACGGATATCGAGTGCAGAGGAATGTCCGATCAACCATTTCGATAGCCAGTCGGTTGGTATCCAATAATAATTACTCCAAGATACTGTTGAATGGATTATATTATACACATCTATTACGAGTTGTCGTTTGGAGTTCTGATCTTCAATTTCTTTTTGCTAAAAAAAAAAAAAGGGAAATTATGTAGCAACAAATATAAAAAAAGTATAATAATTCTATCGTTTTCACTTGATATTTCCTTACTTTTTCTTGCTGTGCGGCTAACAAACTCAATTCGTGTTTAACATTTTCTTGTCTAACAAGTTCACGCATTGTACTGCTTACTTGCCAATTCTCAAATTCCATCTGTAAAGAGAAAAATACATTTAATTAAATGTTAATTAATCAAAATTTAGTGAATAATTAAAAAGAACTTATATCTAAAGAATTTTTACCTCTTCATAAAAATCACGTTCACCGCAACTCATAGCTCTGTGTGCGTCACCATTCAATCGTTTATAATCTAGTTTAACAACTTTCACCATTGACTCTTTTAGATAGTGAATTTTTTGTAATTGTTCTACAGTAGACTCATGCGTGTCTTTACATCCGTTTGTGCTAGCGACAATTTCTGTATTATTTTCACCCATGATAGGTGTATCAGTCTTTTCAGATATTGCAGATTCATTTATTTCTATTACATTCTCTAAATCTAATTTCAATGTTTTTTCAGAGTTTTCTTCTTGAATTAATGGCGTATCTTCAATATCAGCTTTCTGTTTTAGTTCATCTCCAGTATCCGATTTTTCTGTAACTGCAAGTTTCTCACAGTAAACAGTATCATTGGAGGCATTTATTTCTACATCAAGTTTTTTCAATTTTACTTTCTTCACAGCATTTATTCGTACATCCGAAGTTAACTTTTTATAAACCAACATATAAGCTGTGTTGGATGACAGAAATCCTTTTGGAACACGCCCACGTTTCATTGATTTATCTATATATAAAAAAAAAGAAAAGACTTTCAGCCTTCTCGCGTGAAAAGCCATACATTTATTTCTTTATTATTAAATACAAAGTATTTGATTTTAAAAATTACCATTTACGCTGTCCTCGATTCGTTTATTTTGCATTTTTTCAACTTTATCGTCGCTAAATTGATACCATTCTCCGCTTGAATTACATATATTCGCGATATAATGCCCCGAATATGCAGATGGACCTTTGTGGCTCAATACAGCGACGAGACTGTACAGATGAGTTTGAGGCTGACACCTAATATATTCCGACATATCAAGCTCTTCGGGAAACTGAATATATGAATTCAATTTCTTCTTCTGTCCGGAATCTCTATTATAAATTATAACATCATCATAAAATTCATTCATTAAACACTATCATAAAATTCATAAAAAGCTCACCTATGGAATACAAAGCGCATTAGTTGAATATTTAAAGTCTCTGGAAGAGATTCCAGTCGTATGAATCGCCTGGCGTCCTTTTTATCATTGCAAGTAACACAATGATATTGATCCGCTCCCGTCAGCTGTTCTTCTGACAAATAATTGTCAATCGCTCCTTTTAAAGTTGCCGCCAGTTGTAGATCCAACTCATAAAATGTGGTGGACGTTGGATACTCAGTGCTGCACGTGGAACAACTGCATCAAACACAAAATTTTAATTATCCACTAAAAAGTCATTTCACTCTCCACTGTCAGTGGACAATCAGTTGATAGCATCAGTCATTGTAGTGAGCAACGTGTCCAACCATGTTGTCATTGTAAAGATTATTAGCACCATTATCATTTAGGAAAATTCTCATTGTTCCCACTTCAAAAAACCCACCTATTGATATAGCTGTATTTTCCCTGAGTCAGCCTCTGCAGCATCTGCTCCAGTTCTGAGTTTTGCTGTAGCTTTCCTTCAATATGGCACAATAGCAATTTGGAGAACTCTTGGGCATCTTGCTGCGTTCTGGTATCCAAGGATAACGCGATAGCGAGATTGACTGGATCAAGAAGGCTCCTATTGCCGAATTGCATCATTGCAAAAAGGTACTGCAATTGGCCAACTGCAGTTACTGGATGATAGGGTACTCCTGCTTTCTTTAACTGGCACAATGCCTCCTTCTCTTCTGGATCTTCCGTAATATCCCATTTGTATATTATTCTCCTGTTGATATATTAAATTTATCAAGATAATGTGCAATATATATGCAAGATTCAGTTTTAATTAATATATATCATATATATATATATATACCTCATGTCTTCATTGTGAAACCACATTTGAATTAAGCTATTGACGTAGCAAGTAGCACCTAGATTCTTTAAGCCAACATATTGGGTCGGGTCGCGTAACTCTGATAAGGAACTTTCTAAAGACATTACTTCAGCTGGCTGAGACTTCATATATTTGTCTTCTCCTAAACCTGTCAGACATTGGGGATTATAGGTGCAATTACGTCTGAAACAAATAACACGCTTAATAAGAATACATATTTACAATTGTAAAAGGAAGGAAAGTCAGACACAAAATTTCCTTTTAATGCGTTTGAGACTGCGTTTGGGAATATACACTGAATTCCTCCAGGTATCAATTTATGCTTGTTTAACATTTGGTAAACAACAAGAATAGAATAATATTTGAAGACACTCTGTGTATATTCCTGAATGCAGCTTAAATTTTGTAGAGTTAAACCGTGAGCATCACAGCACAGCAGTTTAGTAACAGTTTAGTAGCTATGGGACAGATAAATCTTGAGAAAACCATGGAAGAATATAAAATGAGACATTGCGCATAATGGCTGCTAAACTAAAATATTTGCGGCCAAATATTTGATTGGTCAAAAAGCAGTAGTTACATTTGAATGCATCCATGGGAGTGTCTCACCTTATATTTTTCCATCATGGAGAAAGTCGAAGATCAAGGGACTTCCAGAAAAAAAGGTAGAATGAAAAAGAAAGTGCAAAGCATGCTAAGGAAGTCTCGTGTCTCTCCATGTGCGAAATAAAAGTTTATATTAAACTAGTTTTGTCTATCCCTTTATCTCTTCCACACAATAAACTTTGCAATATTAGTATAATTGATGTATAGAAATCTTTTACTCCTACAAAATAATTACCAACTTACTTGCAATTTTTACAACTCTTTAATCCAATTCTATATGCAGTTTCTAAATGTGTTTTCTCAATCTCGTCTGGACTGATGGATTCTATCCATGCCCATGCTAACTTATCCAAGTCCCCCTTCTTAGTAGGCGGCATTTCTGTGACATAAAAATATTCAGTGAAAGGTTAAATAATATAATTGTATAATCTATGCAATATAATGACGATCGATATATATCAGCAAAATTATAAATGATCTGTTTTCTGTTCCTGCAGTAGTTCTGTTCTAGTGCTAGATTGCACTAGAACTTTCTTTCTCATTTTTGACATATATCAAACATAAACCTATTTCATTTTTTTTAAGTTCCGAAAATGTACACTCAGGACTTTGATTCTTTCCCTCGATTACTTTTTTAAAACTTCCAAAAATTCAGTTATTTCGTCTTTATGTCAAATTTAATTGTAAATGTTTAATCCGCACAGACTATGAGCATTAATGTAAAAAAGTGGCCTTTTCTCAATTTGTGAAAATTTCTGAGGGAAAGACTCGAAATCCTTAAGTGTACACTGATTTAGCCACAGAAAACAGACCTCCTATCATTCCTCCTTTCGATGAAAATAGCTTCGATAAATGCAATAAATTATTTTTACATAAAATTGTACAATTTTCCACTATATAAATATATATATATATATATATATATATATATATATATATATAATAAATACTTATACTAGACAGAAG
>NW_012130066.1:7482458-7504671 GCF_000143395.1 Atta cephalotes | reverse complement strand
TTTGGAATTTATATATATATTTATATTTATATATATATTTATATTTATATATATATTTATATATATATATAAATTCCAAAAACATTCCAATTCTAAAAATATCTGCCCATATAATAACAAATTAAATTAAAATATTATATTTTTAAATTATCATGAAAATATTATATGCTTTATCACAATATCGTGTCCGCGCTTTTCTTTCATGAAATGTTCATTCCAATGAAAAAAAATTGAAAATCAGGAATGCACATCTCTTTTTGGCTATATTTTTACCTGACTTTACGACGCTCATTTTCAGGTCAGAACAGGTCAGCTTGATATTCGCCAATTTTGATCGCATGACCTGTTTTAAAGCTAAAAATGAACGTTACAGCAGGTTAAAATACACCGTTTCTTTCTTTCTTTCTCTTTAATCCTTAAACAGGATTGTCACAGAAAATAAATTTTAAAATTCTTTGACTTTTCCAGATTTTCCAGATGAAAATGGAAAATTTTCCAATATAAAATATGTAAATTTTAACACATTTAAAGTCAAGAATTGTAGGAAAGCTAGCCTATATTATTAAAAACAACGCAAAAAAAGGTTAGTAACGTACTAAAGTTTTTGGTGCAAATTCAAGCCAACAAAAAATAAATTAATATTGGAAAAAAATGTAATTACGAAAAAGGGCGCTTAAATAAAAATACTGAATAAAATATAAATTTTAATTTTATTAATTTAAATTCGTAAATATTAATCGTTTAAAGTGTGCGAGTTTTGAATATGTTTTACATCAATAATATTAAAAAATTATAACAATTATCTGGAATAGGAATTTAAGGAAATTATGAGCAAATTTCAAAATTCCAGATTTTTTACATTTTTCCCTGACTTTTCTCGGTTTTCCATCCATTTTCCTGATTTTTCCTGGTTTTCCCAGTTTTCTAGATCTGTGACAACCCTGTTAAAGAGTTTCTTTCACCAACCTCGGTTAAATTAACTGACGATTACATGGGGCTCATTTAGGCCCAGTTTCACAACTCATTATTATTCATTATTATCCATTATTACTTAAAATAAATTAAACCTCAGTTAAAAATTAATCATGAATTGTGAAACTGGGTCTAATGCCCATTTCTACCAACGTAGATTAACTTTAATCTCGATTCAACTTACTCTTCGTCTTATTCTAATCTTTTATTAGAATTAGAAAACGATAAAGAATAAATTGATGGAAACGGATATAAATGAATCCCATGTAACTGTCGGTTAACTTACCTGAGATTGATGAAAGAGATCCTAAGATGAAGTCACACGATGCTCGATTTCTTGAATGATAACTTGCATAGTTATGTCTGCTCTGATGTATGCGATAATTCGTTCATACATTGAGAGCTGCATGCTGCATATACCTACATGATTTTTATATTTATTAAACATTCGTTCTAATAAAAAACATTAAAAATCAGGAATGCACATCTCTCTTTGGTTGTATTTTTACTATGCTCTTTTTAAGTCAGAAAATGACGCTCGATATTCACCAATTTTGATCGCATGATCTGTTTTGAAGCTAAAAATGAACATAGCATCAAGTAAAAGTACATCTTTTCTCTTTTTCTCTCTCCTTATTCTTAAGAAATGTGTTGCAGATTCTCACTCAAGTGTTCTCTGAATGTCATGTTATCCTTGTTTGGTAAATAATGATAAAGTGATATGGATGGCACTTGAATCTGAATATAGTCTAAAATAGAATCACACGATATTATTCAAGAAATCAAGCATCATGTTTGATTTCATCTTTAGAAACCCCATAATAATTTTTCGCGCCATAAAAAAAAACTTTGGAAAAATAATAGTTAAAGAGATGAAATATAAAATATGTCACTTGGTCCACTCATCCAGATTTGATTCCATCCATGTTTCACATACACGGTTTTTCATGTGGTGACTATTCTATTTATGTCGTACTTAAAGAAACTCACTTGAACTCATTGTTCAATCTGTGTGATTAGGTTTTAAAAGGTTTAATATATGAAAGAGGCCTATTTGAGTATTTGAATTGATACAGTACTATAATAATTGCAAGTCTTGAACAAGTGAAATTTCTGCTTGAGAAAATTATCACTGGATCCTTGATTCTTTGTCGAATGATACTATAATCCTTCATAGTGAATCAAAAAACAAAACAAGGGTCTTAAGAACAAGAGCAAAGACCAAGAGACGCGGGGATGATTGACGCGAACAACATGTTATTACAGAGCGTTCCGGGGGAAGACAGATGGAGTGATAAACAACGCGTAATTATGTCTATGTGTATTCAAGCCTGCCTTACCTCCACACGATTTACGACTTAGCTTATGAAAAAACACCTCCAAGCTATTCCAGCGGCGTTATCCCGCTGAATTGTTCTGTATCCATGCGGCCTACGCCAGTCCACTGTCCACGCCGTCAAATGTTCCGAATGTCTCTGCAAAGTGTCCAGAAGTGGCAGAAGTGCAGCCTGCACTCTGCAGTCCACGCCGTCCACGATCGCCAGTGTCGCCACGATGATAAATATGATAGAGAAAGAAAAAAAGGGAAAATGATCGAGATAGAACAAGAGAGAGAGAGAGAGAGAGAGAGAGAGAGAGCTAAAAGCTCTAGAGTTCGACCAAACACAACTCACCGAACGCTTCAGATGTGATCGGTCGGATTTAGGTTTCAAAACGCGCTTCAAATCAATCGCTGGATTTACTGATACTGAGAATCATGACAGAAATTCGGTTGATTAATCAGACAGATAAAAGTTAATCAAGTGATAAACCGTAGTGTCACCGTAGAGACCGAAACGGCGCTCGTGAGAGGCGAGGAGCGCGTCCTCTTTCTTCAGGATTATTATTATTAACAACACTTAATTGTCACTGTGCACATAAAATATATATTATATTTGTATGCAGGTGGAAGAACCATGACATATCTTATCTTTCGTAGATACACACACAATATATTTTGTACACACAGTGTTTTATATATATGTGCGCTCATCGACTCGTCCTCGTCGTCATTTTGACAGTAGCAGTAATACATTAGTGTCAAGTAGTGTGATAGCGAAACATTTTATTACTTTGGGTCTCTTTCATCAACTTTGGTCAAGTTAACCGGCTTTGCTTAAGTTACATGAGGCTCGTTTAGGCCCAGTTTCATAACTCATGATTAATTTTTTTTTTAACCGAGGTTTAACTTATTTTAATAATAAGTTGAAACTGGACTTAAATGAGAAATCCCATGTAACCGTTGGTTAACTTAACCGAGGTTGGTAAAAGAGATCCTTTATTTGTGAAAAATTTGCAAGACCAGTTTGGATCAGTCTGAAAAATGGCAAACACGTTTCTGTATTTCGCTTATGGGAGCAACTTATGCGCTAAGAGGATACATTTATGTAATCCAACCGCAATAATGAAAGATATCGGTTACATAAAGGTAATTAAGAAAAAAAAATCAAGATGTATACATATTTTTTTTAAGTTATTCCATGTCTCCAAGTTTGTTGATTGACAAAGTACTGATTGATTTAATACAGAATTTATTCCAAATTTTGTATGGATATAAATATTAATTGTTATATACAGGATGAATGCTAATGCGTCTATACCGACTGCAGTTATAATCATCTAAACGATGTATATGCAAATGGCTATCAATGGGTGCTTTTCAGCAAAACACAGTGGCTGCAATCGATTTGGATGCTCATGGGCTTTAAGCGCTTATAATCATTATTCTGTCTTTATTCATTAGATGTAAAATAAGAATAGAAGTACTGAAAAATGCTGAGAGCGTCCAAATCGATCGTAGCCAGCGTAATACAGTAAATCATTACATCTTTGTTATTTGCCTACGTTAAATAAGGATGAAACGATTCATAGTGTTACAGTGTGTGACTGTTCTTGCTGGAAAGCACCCGCTTAAATCACATATACGTGCTGAAATAGCACAGATGATCATTATAAACTAAAAAAAATTCACTTTTTAAAATTCTTTCTTTGAATTTAAAAAAAAAGATGATTACAGATGCAGTCGATAACTCACTTCTCATGGTACGGATATGCATTAACATTTACCCTATGTATGTATACAGGATGTCCCGAAGTTTTTGCCAATTGCTTTTGTGTAGATAGAGCGGAAATTGAGTCGAAAAGTTCTCTATTTTGCAATTTTCGCGATAGTCAATAAGATATTAATTACTAAAAATTGCCAAATATTGGTCTTGTATAATAATAATTGCCTTGTATAATAATAATTTTTTACTCAAATACTATCAACTTTATAGAAAAGTTGCAAGAGACAAAAATCATTTATTTTCTTCTCATGGAAAATTTTTCTAAAAATTTTTTCAGAATTTTTTATTAACTTTTTAGTACTGCATTTTCTTATTTTTACCAACATGAGGAAATATAGTATTAAAAAATTCTGAAAAAATTCTTAGAACTTTATGTTAATATAATAAATTATAAATTATTAAACTTATTAAATTTCTTTTCAAACGCACAAACAAGAAAATCTTAATATTAATCTTATTACATTTATACATTTATATTGTTTATATATTAATATATTTATTAACATATATATTTACAGTATATTTATATAAAATAATACATTATGTATTTTTATTACAGAATTTTAGGCTGGATTTTTACAGATATTCTAAACGATGGCATGGAGCATCTGCCACAATTGTAGAAACAGAACATTCAGTGGTATGGGGTATAGTCTGGGAATTAGACAAGTGCAATTTAGCTACATTAGACTGTCAAGAAGGTGTTCAAGATAATATATACCATGCAATGTCAGTAAATGTTGAAACTCCTGGTGGTAGAACTCTAAATTGTCGAGTGTATCAGCAATGTAATAATCCAAAGGAATATATAAAGCCAGAAGATTTTCCAATGGATAAGAGACCTTCACCGTTATATCTGTATGCCATTATATGCAATTTAAAAAGCAACTGCAGTAATTTGAACACAATTATTTTTATCTTTAACTTCTTAAAATTTTCCATGATTCATGCAGAAATACGATATTAAAAGGGGCTAAAGAAAACAAACTTCCCACTGATTATATAAAATTCTTGAAAACCATTCCAGATAATGGATATGAAGGCGACTATGACATTAGGTAAGCAAATTGAACTATTATTTTAGTTGAAAAATTTTGTTGTTTCTCTTTGTAATAAATATTTTTGTCTTAATAAATATAATAAATTTCTATCAATATCTTATGTGTACAAATTGAAATAATGCTATTTTTTATCTAATCTTCTTTCTGTTTTTCCATGGTTATGTACAACGACGCATCACAGCTTTTCTCTGCTTTAAAATTGACACCTACAACATTTTTATTGTACGAATATTTTTGATAATACGGATGGAGGATCACATATTCTAACGCTGTATCTGCCGCCATTTTGTCCAATTCACGTCGAGGAATTCTCATTTTGAGAAATTTTCTTTGGTTTACCTATGATGTACATATGGTATAAATATGATCAATTAAAATTTGAAAAATAGAAATATATATATTTTGTAAGCACCTTGATTTTCCATGTATTTATATTTTAATAATAGAATCATACATATCAGGATACTTACAAAAACATTCATTACAAGATTATAATCCATGTCAATATCTGGCCATTTCTGTTCAAATATAGTTTTGTTTAAGTCAACTTCAGTATTATCTATAAGATGATACTTAGCAGAACAGAATATAGCCCATAACTCAGAAGCAAAATGTGGAGCGAATGGAGCGAGCATTATAATTTGAACAGCTAACGCTCGCTCGAATTCGCGACTTTTTCTTAGACACTCCAAATCAACTTTTCGTAAGCTATAATTACAGATTTAGATTTATTCTATGTGTATATTTGAATATTAAAAATTAAAATTACACTATGCACGGAATTACTAAAATGTAAATATAATTATTTACCTATTTGTAAGGCCTTGCAGTCGAGATATTGCTATACTAAGTTGCTGCGATTCTACTATGTTAAATGTCACGTTTTTTAGAAAATAATTCCGGCTGTCAAACATGTATGCATCCTGTTCAGCGTATTTAGGATTAGTAGGTTTGCTTTCGAGTTCCTCCAAAGATATTTTGTTGCGTTCAGTTTTAAATCGTTTAACAACAGTCCAAAGACGGTTTTGCCAATTGCTTATACCTGTAACAGCTGTAATTATGAATAAGTATATTATGTTCTAATAAGAACATTTAAAAAAGTAATTGTAAATTAAGAAACTTACTATTTTCTGACCAATTTCTAGTGGATGTTGGCGCAACATCGGCCAATATTAATAATCTTGTCGTATCTATTCCATATTTATTCAACAGAATGAGAGGATCAACTCCATTAAGCTTTGATTTTGACATTTTTTCCCAGCGCATGGAGACAAGTTCTCCGGATTTCGTTTTGTACTGATCCCCTTCTTTCAACACTTCATTTTCTAGTATGTACTTGCCAGTATTTATAACTTGATATGTTTTACCCATTACTACTCCTTGCACGAGGAGCTGTTTAAATGGTTCTCGGTATGGTAAAAGACCTTCTGAGTGCAGAAAGTGACTCATAAATCGGGCAAAATATAAATGCAGCACGGCTAAAAGGGGTAAAATTTGTAAAAAATATTTTAATTTGACAAAAATTCCGAAGTACAGTAATTAAGAAAATGTTGCTATTATACCATGTTCTTTTCCACCTATATAGAGATCTACGGGAAACATTTCCTTAACTTTTTCTACCGAAAACATCTCTTTTGTATTTTTGGGATCCATAAATCTTAGAAAATACCAGCTACTATCTACAAACGTGTCCATTGTATCGGCTTCCCTAGTAGCATTTCCTTCACACTTAGGACATTTCGTCTGCAACCAATCCTTCATATCTTGGATCGAGAATCTTTTATTCGAGCTTGAGTGCGTCATCTTTGGCAATATCACAGGAAGTTGATTACGAGGTACAGGTTGTGTGCCACAATTTGTACAATGAATAATAGGTATAGGTGTACCCCAATACCTCTGTCTAGAGATTAACCAATCCTGCAATTTTGAGCTTACTGGATATCCGCCTATACCCCATTCTCTAGCTTTTTGGAATACTTCGGATATCTTCTGCTGTTGCTGTTCGTAGCTACGTATTGAATGCCGAGTAAATGGTATTCCAATTAACTCCGAAAATTTTAAATCGTCCATTGATGCCGAAGGAATACCCAAGCGAACATCTCTCCATGATGGGTAAACAACTTTGTCAGTGATAAAAACCGGCAACTCTTCACCGGAAAATGGATTTATTATTTTTGCATTTAAACTTTTTATTCCAACATCTATTTCATATGTATGCTCTTTACGATTTAATATACTTTGAGAGGATATAGCAACAAACTTTGCGTATTCTATAAATTCTGGTGTGTCAATCCATATGTTTAATGTTCTTGGAAATTCTGGAATTTCGGATACTAATTTAAAATCAATATTAATGCCATTACAATCACCTATCCAGTGTTTTTGCAACTTTGTAATATCTCTCCATTCCTTCAAGGTTGGATCATTTAAACCCTCCAATAATGATCTATAATATTATTTATTTATTAAAAATATTAATTTTTCAGAACACCATATGTATATATATACACACATATTACTTACAACTTACTTTGCAAAAGCTGTTGTTCTAATAAACCACTGCTTTAACAATTTTTTTTCAACAAGTACACCAGATCTCCAAGATCGTTGATTTACATCTATTTGTTCCTCAGCTAATACAGTCTGATCGACAGGATCCCAATTAACGTAAGCTTCCTTTTGATAGACCAAACCTTTATCGAATAACTTTAGAAACAGTTCTTGAGTCCATTTATAATAATCTGGATCACAGGTTGCAAATTCTCGATCCCAATCAAAAGAATAATTTAACATTTTTAATTGGTTACGCATTGTCTTTATATTTTCAGTTGTCCATACAGCAGGATTGATTTGTCTTTCAATAGCCGCATTTTCCGCTGGCAATCCAAAGGCGTCCCAGCCCATTGGATGAATTACATTCTTGCCTAAATTTATTTTATATTATTAAAATTGGTTTTTTAAATATATCATTATAAAGACTTATTCTTTCAATCTCGTATGAATCAATATTATAAGTTTTTGAGGCCTGCCTTTTAGTCTATAAAATCGAGCTACAGTGTCACTTATTGTATAAACTCGAACATGACCCATGTGCAAGGCACCAGATGGATATGGAAACATAGAAAGAATGTAAAATTTATCTTTAGCATCTCCATTAACACTGGATTTATAAGGATTAATTTTATCACCCCAATACTTTTCTATCTTCTTCATGTTTATCGAATATACTGAAGACTGAAAAGCAATATTTCATTAATAAATAACATTCCAAGCGAGATATAACAATTTTCGAACTTCATTCTTATTTTATTAATAAAATTATTTACATAAGGTAGTTACTAAATATTGAAAATTTTTTATTATTATTGCATGTATGAGTAAAATAAAAAAGCTAGAATAATTAAACAAATTTTATATCTTACGTTTTACATAAAATCAAGAGAGATAACTTAAACATTAAATAAAAATACCAATGATGTATCAGAAGTAGATAGTTGCAACGATTGGTGAAAAAAATTATTTAAACACTTTCGTATCTTGCATCGTGATATTTTGAGAGGATAAGATAATCTTTGCATCGTCATTAAAAGTCAAATTTCTTCCATATAAACAAAGTGAGACTGAATGATAGTGTATACATGCTCACGCTACTGTGCTCACGTGCGCAGCCATTTTTCTATACAACTGTAGATAAATTACTGTTTATAGATTGAAAAATATAATTTACTTTGTCAATCTGGAATATTAGTTAATCTTGAATATTATTAATATTATTATTGACATTGTTATTAATTTCGAAAAACGCGTAAAAAGATTTTGTTCCTGTCTGACAGAGAAATTTCTACTCACAAAAATGCCACTTCCGCCGGTCTCACGTTCCTTTTCCGATTTGTCTCGTGTGCGTGAGTTGGTGAGTGAATGTCATAGAACATTAAATCTGTAGGAGGTATTACCATCGTTTATGTTGCGTAATATATAACGACGGGAATGTGCAACTTTTTATATTTCTAACTGCTTTTGCCTCATGTGTAATCCTTGTATTGAAATAATTGTTTTCGATTTGAATTCTGTTTCCGCGAAGGAGAGGTTAGAATACAGGGTCAAACTGCTGCTGGTGAACTTTTGTTTTCTTCGATTTTTTTCTCTGTTGCAGTTTTTTCTCAATAATTTAATGTATTTAATATTAGCTACAATTTTGTGTAAATATGAGTTATTTATGTTTGTTTAATTAAACTGCTATTGTGCTCATCAGAGAGCCTAACCTCTTTTTTCGTACAAATTAGTTACCACAACAAATTAGTTACCAAACATCTTAATTACAAAAATATCTAATTTAAATATCTCAAGTTTCAAGTGATGTAAAAATTTTTAATTTTGATTCTATTGCAGACATTAGGCGTCAACCATGGGTAAAGGGAATAATATGATCCCAAATGGCCATTTCCATAAGGATTGGCAACGATACGTGAAGACCTGGTTTAATCAACCAGCGAGAAAGATCCGTCGTAAACAAAAACGTATCAAAAAGGCACGAGCTGTTGCTCCTAGGTATGTGTACAGATAACATTTGCATGGGCATATCCAGAATTTTTTCATTTTGAATGAAATGAAATGAATTTTAATCATTTTGTTATCACATAAACTACATCTTTTTGCTTTTGGAGTTTAGCATGTATCTCCTCATTCTTGATTTTAAATGGAAAAGAACATTTTTGTAAATTATAACTTTTATTTCTTTCCTGAAATACGTAGATCAAATATAGTTTTTAAAATTAAAATGTCTAATTGTAAATGGAGTATTTATTAATATCTTTGCATGTATTCTGTTTTTTTTATTCAAAAATCTTCTGAAAAATTTTCTTATGTTGGATCGTATCAAATTTCTAACTTCCAGAAATTATTTACATTGTGACAAGAAAAAAAATAGTAATATAAATAATGATGAGCTTATATTAGTAACAATACAATAAAATAAGCAAAGGTTAGATATAACAAGCAAAAATCAGATTTTATTGTTTTAATACATTTTATATTTATTTGATATAATTTAATAAAATCTTAAAAAAGCTTAAGAAAATAAATAACTCCGAACGTTTCTGGTAATATAGCATTCTTCATCAGCAGAAAATAATAATTGAATTACATGCAAAATTTTAATATTAAATTATTAGGAATCATGACAGAATAACAACTTAAATTAATTAATAAGAGACATATCTACATTATAATCAATTCCATGCCATTAAATGATATAAATTGCAGGTCGAAGAAAACATTTGCCAATGTTAATCGCAAATCTGATTTTGTCATATTAAATTGAGAAATAATGTTACAATATTCACTGTCATGTAGAGCAACCAATTCATTGTTTTTTTGATGAGAACATTACAAGTTAAAGTCATGATATATAATGTTCCTTTACATAACAGCTGTCAAGATCATTCTAACTAGCTCATTCTACACAGCTGGTTAGTAAATTAATCAAAAATTTGTCAATGATATCAATATTTCTTACATGTAACTAGTAATTTATTTTGTTATTTTTCTCAACTATGTAATTAACATTTATGATAAAAATTCTAAAATAATCAAATACACTTATTTGAATATCAAATAATTTATAATCAGATAAGTTCGAAACTATTTAATATATTGGATATGGAAAATTTTTATAAAAGTAAGTTGGTATTTTATCGCAAGTATGAAGACTAATCGTGCGACAATTAAGATGTGTTTGAGTAACAATATAGAAAATAAATATTTTATGTGATAACAAAAATTTATTCAAAATAAAAAATAAGGTTATCTTTTTTATTTATTTTTTAAGTTCTCTCTCCTGGATATGCTTATGAACGTTTATATATTGTAATAATTAATATTGGCTGCATTCAGCAGAATATGTTACAAAGTTGAAAGTTTTCTTTGCATTAATTATAGATCATAATTTTAAAGCTACAGAAATAATTATATATATATTATAATCTTATTTTATCGAATTACAAAATAAATATTATGTTGAACTGCTATTATTTCTAGATCCAAGATCTCTATTTAATGGTTATCATATTTGCACGATATAAAATTACTTTTATATTTTTTAAATATAAAAGTTTTAAATATAAAGTTAAATATCATTGTTGTATTTTAACAGTTAAATACCATTGATTATATTTTAGGCCTGTAAATCTTCTGAGACCTATCGTGCATTGTCCGACATTCCGCTACCATACCAAGGTTCGTGCTGGCAAAGGTTTCACGCTCGCTGAGCTGAGAGCTAGCGGTTTGAATAAGAGATTTGCTAAAACAATCGGAATTGCGGTTGATCCTCGTCGTCGTAACAAGTCCATTGAGTCTTTGCAAACTAATGCTCAGCGCTTGAAGGAATATAAGGCTAAATTGATTCTGTTCCCCGTAAATGAGAAGAAGGTACATAATTTCAAATTGTTTTATCAATTTACAGAACGTGTTCTTTCTTTATATTATTTAAAAATTGAGAAATGTATGACAGTTTGACTGTTTATGAAAAATTTATTCTTATTTTAATTATATATTCATTTTTTTTTTTTTTAATTTCAGCCTAAGAAAGGTGATGCGACCGAAGAGGAAAGGAAACTTGCAGTTCAAATTAAGGGAGATCCCATGCCTATCCGGCATCAAGCACCTGCTAAAGCAAAGGCTCGTCCTGTTACCGAGGAAGAAACTAAATTCTCTGCATATATAACCCTTCGTAAAGCACGAGCTGACGCGCGATTAGTCGGCATTCGTGCAAAGCGCGCTAAGGATGCATCTGACAATCCCGACGAGATGACTAAAGTCGCAAAGGATAAGAAAGCCAAGAAGTAATTCTTTATGACATCTTTTTTTCCTTATGTATATATAAAAATAAAATTTTCCTTTAATGGAAAATAATTTTGTCCTTTTTCTGAGATACCTTGCGATCACTTTTTCCTACTCTAGCAAAAGGACTGGATAATCAGATGTTTTATCAAGATTTATTTGTTTTCAGTATATACAAAAATTACATTTTAATTAATTAATAATTGTATTGAACATACTTTTCCATTTCTTAATTTTTATATAATGTTTTGAATACAAAGAAAGAAGATTTCTACATTACCGAAATTATATAAATTTGTAATTATATAAATTTTATTTCCAAGATTAAAGTCATAACATTAAAGATATTCTCAGAAAGAAGCAAACTTCTAACTTGTTTTAAAAATACATATATATATTTTTTTAAAAAAGAGGAAAGAGATTATGAATATGCGCTCGACTTTATCAATTGTTATCAATCATTTATCCATCATGCACATGCAGTAACTTGATGTAAACCGCCGCTTACGTACTGTGTCGCTATAGTAGCTCATCTGTCACCTCCGTAATCATACATCGGAAGTTAAAGAGAAATTAAAAGCTCATCGGAAGGGAAGTTAGATCCATCCGTTCCACCCTCGATGGTGATTAAACGATCGTATCGAAAAAAATCGATTGTCCTCGTCTGGAGTTAAAAATTTCATCAAGACGTACGCGATCGATCGCGAGGTTATGGTAACAGTTGTACGAAGATGAGGAACAACCGATGTTTCTTGACACGAACTGATTGCATCTGCGATGTAAAGAATTAAGTTCGGGACTCGATATCATCTCCATCCTAACACAACATGATGGAGCTGAAGGTGTGGGTGGAGGGAATTCAACGCATTGTGTGTGGCGTTACCGATACCACCACCTGTCAAGTATGTATATCACATAAAGTTTGCTATTGTTTACAACCATTCTATTGTACTAATTTTAAACATGTTTGTATATCTCTGTGTGTGTGTGTGTGTGCGCGTGCGTGCGTGCGCGTGTGTGTGTGTGTGTGTATGTGTGTGTGTGTGTGTGTGTGTGTGTGTGTATATATATATATATATATATGCATATATCAATATAAAAAATAATTCAGAGAAATATATCAATTATTAAGAATTAAACATCAATCAAATTATATGTATAGTTATTGGAATTAAATAGCTATTTTGTAACAAATGAAATATCATACAAATTTTACAAATTTAGTATACAAATTTTTATTAGCATAATGCAATAAAGAATATATATGAAATTATGAAAATAAATATCAATAAATATGAAAAGAAAATCAATAATTTGACTGATTGCATGATTCAATGATTGAAATTTTATCATTATTGAGATTTTATCATCATGCTTCTTTTGTTTTATCTCTTGCAAGACTGTTTATTTTAAATTCTGCTGCTAATGACTATTTATTTTTAGGATGTGGTGTATGCACTTGCTCATGCTACAGCTCAAACAGGTAGATTCACTTTGGTGGAGCGTTGGCGAACCAATGAACGTTTGCTGGCACCTTATGAGAATCCTCTTAAGGTCAGGCATATCTTCTACATGTAGTACATTAAGATAATTTATCATGAGCTTATATTTTATATTGTTAACAAAATGTAAAAGTCTTTAATAAATTAAAATGTATAGATTAATATAATCACATATGAGAAATAATTAAATTTACATTGTATTTATGTTGATCAGATTTTGATGAAATGGGGTGAATACTCTTCAGAAGTTCAATTGATTCTGAGACGTTCCACATCGGAAAATAAAACAAATGCATTACCATCACGACTAACGTATTCATCGCGTGCAAATGGATTACCAATTTCATTGCCTGATGGAACAGGTACTGCTAGTATACAGGATGAGAGCAAAAATGTATCAACTATGCAAAGTTCAGATTTTGATGATACACAAGGAGGATTAGAGAGGAATAGAGATACAAGGAAATCACTTACATTTAGTGGCTTTCATGGAAGTATTACAGAAGGTAGCACAGAGGTAAGTCTATATTGTTAAATAAATAAAAAAAAAGACAAATGTGTATATGTATATTAATATATTATATATATTAGCATAAATTACATAAATGTTATTAACAATAAATATTTTATTATAAATTTTATTACATTAATAACATTTATAATTATGTCTTCATGTCATATCTTTGTTTACATTAGGTTTTTCGTAATTAATTTTTATTATATATGTGCAAATAAAAAATGTTATTTTAGATTCAAATGGAGAATAATGTGGCTGTTGTTCAGCCCACGCCACATTTGAAGAATAAGGATTTGAATGTTCGAAAAAATGTACAAAAACCAGCACAATCACCTACGCGAGGGACTAATGCTGAAAGTAAGTTATTCTATTGTAATTTATTATATATTTTATACATATATTGCAACGATTCTCATGATAGTATTTATCTTGTTATTAATTTATTTTTTTTCTTTAGTTGCAACACACTTGTCGCAAAAAAAAGTACGCGAGGTTCCACCTTACAGAGAGCCTCCAGGCCCAGCTTCGCCACCCTTACGCACTTTGCCACCTTACCGAGATCCACCGCCACCAAATTTAAACAGTCCTGGAAGATCACAATTTGTACATGGCAGTGGAAGTCCTCATGTGCACAAAGATGATCAACCATCATCTAGTAATTCCATGAAATTGAAAAGGAATCTTATCCAGGTTTTGTTGCTACAAATATGTTTGATATAATAATTTATAGGATTGTGTGCAATTTATAATATATGTTATAGGAATTTCAAGATACAAAAGTGCCTACACAATCTGTTAATCCACTTTCTGTCACGACACAAAATATGGCAACTGTCGCTTATACTCAACGATATGTTGAACTTATAAGACTAGTCAATAAGCAACGGGATACTATTAATGCTCAACAAGCTGATCTAACAAAAGTAAGTATCTTTTTTGATAGTTTGACTTAATATAATTACCGAAGAATATCTCATAATTTTTTCTAAATATTGACTTTCTTAAGATTGATTCGATTAATTTATCTGCAAAATATGCAATAAACTATAATTTATTGATTTTAGTTTGATGCAGAAATATTGTATTGGGAAACAAAGAGTAGAGAACAAATGCATCAAATGGATTATATTTCCCAAGAAATGAATCGCATTGAGTCTACTGGTCGAATAATCGAGGAACAAGTAACTTTTATCTATTTTTTTCTTTAATTACCATGTATTATTATACATTAATATTAGTAACGAATTATTAATTATTATTTATCTTGATTAGTTGAAAGAATTGGCTCATGTAGAAGAAGAAAGTGAAATAGTTAGGCAGCAGGAAAAAACACTGAAGTCAGAAATAACATTGCTTAGATCAAAACTTGCCAATTGCGAAACGGAACTTCTTCAATGTAAAAACAAGATAAGGTAAATGCAAGCACAATTTTATTTATAGAATTGTAAAAATGATTTGTTATTCCTTCAAATATTCTTTAATATATTATAACATAAGAAATTGCATTGCGTTAAATTAAAATGTGAATTATAACAGGCTAGTTATGGAAGAACTTGCAATGGAACAACACAATATAAGTCGTGAAACAGATGAGCGGCAAATTATGGAACGAAAAATAATCAGCGAAGTGGAACATTTGCAAAATGAGGTGGAACAAGCCAAACGCGCAACTGAATTAGCTTCACAACATGCAGAATCATTAAAATTAGAAGTAGTTAATCTGGAGTCGGCGATCGTTGAAAAGAAATTGCAAGTAGAGAGATTGGTAGCTGACATGAAAGAAGCAAATCTACAAAGTTTAGCTGTTGCATGCTCAGATGAACAAGTCAAATCTTTATTAGAAGGTCATTATATTTATATCATATCATATTTATGTCATGTGTACATGTGTACATGTATATGTTATTAAGTTTCTGTTTCGTATATAAAATGTTTAATAAATAAAATCACTTAATCATTAGGTGCCCATAAACCTGGGAGTACACGTAAAATGATAGGATCACCAAGGCAATTGGAAACTGCAGTACCCACAAGTAAGAATCCACATGGTGTGTGGGTATAAAAACCAATCCAATATACCTGATAATACTGTCGTATATGTGAGAAAGCATATCAAAGAATATACGTTAAAATATTTGTATGTTTATATTATTTAAAGTACGTGAAGTACTTAATTTTTTTACATATCTTTTATGCATTTATTTCAGTAATATTTCAACTATCTATATTATGTGTCATTGATAAGTTTTTATCTTTATGTATATATTATATATATCTATATCTTAATCTATCTCATTTATTCACAAAATATTAGTGAAAGTATTAAGTATGTAAATTGTTACATGAATCACTCATATTTTTGAGAATATTTAATATATTTTACATTTTCATTTTTACACATGATTATTTAAAAAAAGAAAACGATTTTGCTTTTCAATATTATATGTATTTGTTAGCAAATTTTCTTTTTATGATCAAATATAGCTTTCCAAATGTATAGATATAATTCCAATTTATATAGGAGATAGTTGAGTCTAAAAATCAAAATTATTAATATGCTCTATTAATTATATTATGTACTTATTACATTGATACTTTATAAATAACTATTTTGTATTGTTCATAACATTATGAAATATTTTGCCATAATAGATTTAATTATGGTTTTGTATTTTTTTAGATTAACCACAAACATTAATAGTAATTAGTATAATATAATTATATGATATTTTTAATATTTTCCATGAATTATTGATGCCATGTTAACCGTGAAATTAAAATAGCTTAAGAAGTCTACATTAAAATTTATTAATCAAATCATGCTTAAAATTGTAAACGAATTTGTTTGAAAATTTTTTAAATTCAAGTTTAGCAATTCATAACTTTGTTTAATATACGATGTTGGATACAAAATATATAATTTTAAAAAAATGTTTTGATACAATTCAATAATCTTGCCATTCTGCGGTTTTTACATAGCATCGTACACAAAATATATTTTATAAATATATATAATTTTTTATACATAAATCTCAAGTATTTTTATGAAACATTGATATTTTTATTAAGAACATTTATTTTGTATATCTATAATTATATCATTATTATTAAAAATGTTGAAGTTTATGCTACTTATAGTATTGAAAAAGACATTATAATTAATGATTACAATATGCATATTTCAACACAATAACTGTGCAATAATTGATCTTTGTCTAAAAAATAACAATGTATTCTGTACATATAATTTATGCGTTCTATAATATTATTGTTCTGATAAAAACAGTCCTAATTTAATTAAAAATCCTTGATTAAATTTTTCTGGTTAAATAAATGTCTTGCACATTTTATGAATTATTGTTAAAATTGATATTTTTCATTCTAAAAATCTTTTTTTATTTCTTTCATTTCAAATTATTTTTTTTCTTAGGGTCAGCCTTTCTTCGCAAAAAGGCTGATTTATAATCTTAAGATAGTGTCTTATGATTTAAGAGGATCCTAAAACTTTCTGTTTTACTGATTAAATCATGCAATTTTTGAATAGCAAATATTTTTTTCCTTTTTTTACCAATTCGAAAATCCTTTTTCAAGATTAAAGTATACGCATTAATACATATTTTGAAAGAGGAGTATGTCGAGAATGATCAAAAATTTCAAAATTGATATATTTTTTACCACTTGTTAGTGTAACATATTCTTATGTGCATTGACTTATGCATTCCCATATTGGATTCCTCTGCTTCTATCGCTATCGCTATTTCTATCGCTATCGCTGTTGCCTTCGCATTATGTTTAAGACATAAATTATAAGGTAGTTCTTGTGCATTATTAAAGATATAATGCTAATGTACTTGCCGTATATTTTATGTTCAAAGTTGATATATTTTGTGGAAAAAATTTAAAAAATACAGATTTCTTTATCCATTTTACCTTCAACGTTGATCGTCACACTGAGATAAAAATGGATAAAGAAATCTGTAATTTTTTATTTTTTCCTATTTTGGTTGGACACGAAATAAACCAGTGACAAGTACATTAATATGTACATTTCATGGAAATTTTGCTGTAAAACTACGAAAAAATTCGACAGGAACAAAAATTTAAAAAACATTAATTTTATCGGTAATACAGATGGCTCCAGCATTCGCTTCGATTGTTTGAGCAAAATCCACTTCATTACGTAAGAATAGACAGATAAACTTCAAAGCAGTGAAAATCCATATATTTATTACTTATAAAGTAATGACTTTGCTATGACTGCACTTTTATTAGCAGAAAAATTTACATTGCTATAGATTTAGAGTGGTCCTCTCTTAATTAATATGAAATTCATTATACTAATAACAAAAAATTCAAAATGTATAAACTTCTTTAAATTGTATATAATATTATTGAGTTACCCTTCTTCCTTATAATAAATATCAAATAAGAGTAACAGACAATCTTATACATATTAGAATTAATTATACAATTAATTATACAAGTGAAAAAGTGTCTGGATTAGATTAATTATATTACTTTATTTGGTATAGACATCGACGAGATACTATTAAGATCATCAGCTCTGGGTATGGATCATATAACTTGCTTTAGAGCGGAAACTTGAAAAGTGAATTTTTTTATGTATATATGCATGTATGTACATATGCAATTACCCACATCGTACAAAAAATTTCCACTTTTCACATTTCCGCTCTAGAGAAGAAGTTATTATAATTAATACTTTGGGCATTTTCGTAACATATCAATAGGGCCCCGGGGGCCCGAAGATAATTGAAGAACGATGACATTACCGACAACTAATAAAAATGTATGATTATTAACATAAATTTGATGATTTATTATTAAATTCATGATTTTTTTATTATGTAAATATATACTATATAAATAAATACTTTTAATATCTTGTATATTGCTGAAAAATTATAATTTTTTTCTCTGCATCTTTATCATTTCGTTGATAATTTATAAACTCGAATGATAACATTAAAATCACAAGTTTATAGCGATTTCGGCTGAGACACATCGACTGTACATTTGCATCGGTGCAACTGGTATGTTTGATTGATTGAATGGTGCAATTTTCCTTGCCAGTGTCGTATGTTCGTCTGGACTTGATACATCGCAAGTGTACACAAAGTGGTCTCGACAAATTTGTTGGAGCCAGTTGGTGTAATTGTTGGACTTGGTGCTTTTATGAGAAAAGCAGCGTGTATGTGATCACGTAGTATTAATTTTGTCATTAATATCTGATTTCGGGTTCACTTGATGCTACAAATGCTTCGAAACTTTTACTTAATCAATTAAAAAAAGAATTTTACCTGACCAATCAAAAAATGCTTCGAAACATTCGTAGCAGCAAGTAGACCGTAGCCAGATATAGCCTTCATTTGAAAATTGATGTCTAATCTGTAGCGTCAATTTTGATTTTATGGGTGATTTATATGTACTCATGGAATTTTTAACATCATCGTCATCAAGTAATGATGACGAATTAATATTGATAAAACATAAAAAAAGGACAGAATGAAAATAAAAAATTAAATTGAAGAAGTTGTGCGAAAAATGTCCGATGAAACAGTGAGTTTTACAGGTTAAATTAAACTATTATATAGTAATATAATATTTAATATTATAATATTATAATATAATATTATAATATTTAATATTTATGTTTAATATTTAATATTTTTGTTTTTATTATGTATTACATTATACTTACTTGTACTATTCGAGAAAGCCATCGTAATAAAATCGGGGTAAACGAGGCCGTTTGTATCTTAAAAAAGCACAAAGAAGAAAGTGAAAATTAGAGAGCTTCACAGGAAGAGAATGACAAACATTATATAATTCGTCGTCTTTGATTGAGTACGAGCAAAGTTCCAAAGGCATGGAAGAGATTAAAGAAAACTGGTCATTCCATGACGTCCTGATTGGACCGCCGATAAAATTGGTGGGGGTGGTGGAGAGTTTCTATAGCTCGTTTTTGCTAAATTCTCAGCAAACGAGAATGGATTGAAATGGATTGAAATGGATTCAGAAATATTGATTCACAAATGTTAAAATGAATGCTTTTCAATTCTGAATGCATTTTTATTCATTTATAGGAATTGCATGGAGCATATCTCTATGCCTTTTAATCTAAAAATAATATTAGTTTTTTCTGTGTTTAATTGTGAATACTGTTCAATTCAAAATTTTGAATAGGAAATGCAGTTTTTCAATCCAATTGCATCTAATTGAATTCAATTGAATTCAATTAAATCCAAAAAAAAGTATTTGCATTTAAAATACGCATTCGGATAGAAAAAATTTCAATCTATTTTAATTCATTCTCGTTTGTTGGGTTATTCTGTTTTTTTCTGATTTTTAAAATTAGAAAAATGGGCATTAATGTCCGTTTCCATCAACGTAGATTAAGTTTATTCTTCCTCTTTTTCTAACTCTTTAGAACTAGAAAAAGACGAAAAGTAAAATGAACCGAGAAAAAAATTAATCTACATTGGTAAAAATGGGCATAAGTGAAATATACATCACGCGCATATAAGATGAATATTTCTGATCCACAGTTTGTAGCACGATTACATGAACTAATAGCGATTTCTAAAAACATCAACATGCACAGGTGCATATCAAGACTGTTATATACTATTAATACCTACCACCGCGGTAGTGTATGTTTCGTCAGACGAGATTCATGAAATGTGAACCTTATTACCGATCTATAATACTGATTGCGTACAGTATCATGGTCACAAGCGTTCAGTATTTGAAGAATAATTTTGCCATTTTCGACTGTTTGCATCATTCACGATTTTCAAGAAATCTATCCGATTTGAGATGATCGATTTTCACAGAAAGCTTCATAGGAAGAGAATGGCAAATTGCACGTGACTGCATCACGTCCAATCAGGACATCACGGGATGATCAGTTTTCTCCAATCTTTTCCATGCTTTTGGAGCTATGATGCCCATACCCAATCTAATTTTCATTTTCTTCTTTGTGCTTTTTTGGAATACAAGCCACGTTTATCCCGATGGCGCAATAAACATTTTATTCCTTTTCGAGTAGTACGAATAAATATAAATGTAAATACGTAATAAAAACATAAATATTAAATATTAAACATAAATATTAAATATTATAATAATATATTATAATATTAAATATTATATTACTATGTTAGTTTTAATTTAACTTGCAAACCTCATTGTTTCGGACATTTTTTGCACGATTTCTTCAATTTTTTATTTTCGCTCTGCCTTTTTTTATGTTCTGTCAATATTAATTCGTCATCATTTGATGATGTCAAAAATTTCATGAGTACATATAAATCACTCATAAAATCAAAATTGACGATACAGGTTGGATATCAATTTTCAAATGAAGGTTATGCCTGGCTATAGTCCACTTGCTGCTACGAATGTTTCGAAACATTTTTTGATTAGTTAGGTAAAATTCTTTTTTTCTTTTAATTGGTCAAATAAAAGTTTCGAAGCGTAGCATCGAAGTTTGTAGCATCAAGTGAACCGCACCGAAATCAGACATTGACGACAAAATCAATACGTGATCACACACACGCTGCTTTTCAGCGTCTCATGAAAGCACTAAAGCCAACAATTACACTAACTGGCTCTAACAAATTTGTCGAGGCCACTTTGTGTACACTTGTGCGGTGTACCGAGAGATGAACATGCGACACTGGCATTAGCCATTCAACCAGTCGAACATACTAATTGCACCGACATCCGAAATGTGCAGTCGGTGCGTCTCAGCCGAAGTCATTGTGAATGCAAAAACGAAATGGAAATTATCAGATACATGTTTTATTAACAGTACAATAATATATATTGGGGATTGATATATATTGACGATTTAATCTGTTTTTAATACATTTTTACGGCAATTGTGTATGACACAGTTTTATGTGCATTAGTGTAACCCAGCCGAAATATAAATAAATTATTACAGGCACCGAAACCAGAAAAGGAAAGTACAATAATAAACTTGAAAATGATTACAAAATTTGAAATTAGAACCATAAATGAAAAACATAAGAAAATATGCCTTATCTATATATATATATATATATATATATATATATATATTACTTATTATTAATATGTACTTTATTATCTATTACTATTATTACTATTATTAACTATTAATAGTAACTAAAATTAAACTATTAGTAGTACTATTATATTAGTATTATTATA
>NW_012130066.1:7477339-7482438 GCF_000143395.1 Atta cephalotes | reverse complement strand
AAAAGTTAAAAGTAAAGTTAAAACTTTAAATTAAAGTTAAAGTTAAACGTAAACTAAATAAATAAAAAAAATAAATAAAATAAATATCTCTCTATATATATATATATATATATATATATATATATATGCCTTTATTTATAAATATGCCTTTATTTATCATTCATTATTCATTTATAACTATAATGACAAAAATTAACATATGCTATATATATTGATTTATATCTATATTTTATTACATTTTCTTAATGCATGAATTCTGTAACAATATTCTGTCTTTAATAATAAAGATAGAATATAGTTTCAGAATATACATGCATATAAATCAATATGTTGCATATATTATTTTTATTTGCCATTATAGTAGTATGAATAATACTAGGAAAATATTCGTTTATATATTATTTTGTATACATATATTTTGTAACTAATATTCTGCTTTTAATAATAAAGAAAATATATTGCTACAGAATATATGTACGTATTATAAAATAATATATAAATGAATACTGATTAATGTTTCCATATATAGTATTATTGATTTATATTACCATAATATTATTCATTTATATATTATTTAGAGATTTTCAATTTCGTTTTTCAATTCTAATTTTTATAGATTTAGCGTAGATAATACGATGTTCGAATTTAATTTGATTTTGTCTATTTCAATGCTTTTTAATTTAAATACGAACATTCTTATCAGCGTTGCTAAAATAACCTTCGTAGACATCATTGCGTATTTCGAACCTGCAAATTTGCCAATTATCAATATATTTGCTAATTATAAATTCATCAATTTTATCACGATAAATTATAATTTATTCATACTTACCCATGCAATTTCTTGGTCCGTCACTAAAAGGCATGTAATAATATGACAAACAATTTCTTTTTTCTGGAAGAAATCCGGGTTAAACATCAACATTGGATTCGGCCAATATTTTTCATTCCGGTGCATTCATTTGTATAATTACTATAAGAACATCTGTACCTTTTGGTAAAACGAATTCTCCTGAAATGTACGTTTTTTATATCATTTCTTGATATATATAAATGTACATATTAGGTATGGGAAAAAGTTCGTGGCGTTTTTCCCATTAGATGTAACGGGAAAAATGCCACGAACTTTTTCCCATCTAATACTTACGAGGGTCGTTTGATAAAAAGTTGTACGCGAAGATGTACGAAAATGGCTAGTTGACTGGTTTGGCTCAAAAGAGCAACAATTTTTTTTGGCGTGGCATGCACAAATTGTCAAACAAGTGGAAAAAAATGTATAGCTACCGATGGGCAATATTTCGAATAAAATATTTTTTATCATTTTCATGCAATAAACGTGTATTTTCTATAAAAAATTCCGGTTTCATATTTACATATCTGGTAGTTGTCACAAAAATGAAAAAAAAAACGAATTCACGCGAATTAGGCTCAAATTTGGGAATAGGAAAAAATTGCACGGGGCCACAAAATCCACAAAATAAGATGGATGAAGAATCGATTCAAAGCCCAATTCGTGTATACTGCACGGAATTCTTTTTTTTTTCATTTTTTGCAATTGCTAAATCATTTCCTTGAAACGACTGCGAATGTGATAAATGTTACTTCTGGCTGAAATTTGACCTGAAGAATAAAACTTTTTCAGTTACACGTTACTAAATAGATTGTGACACTATTTCATAGAAATTTACTAAACTTTATCAAACAATCCTCGTAAAACAAAAGATACATTTTTTGTAATATATAGGGTGTCCCACAATTCGTGATCGAACTTTTAAAACATATTCCTGACTTAAAAGTAAGACAAAATGTCCTAATATCAAAATGTCAAGGCTGTAATAGTTTTAAATTAATAGCAATTAAAATTATATAACTAATCACAGACATTTCGCGCACTCAGAGATGGTACAACTGGTCACAGAAAAGTTGCTACACTTTTTTTTGATGAACTTCGGAATATATAATTAGTTCTTATTTATCCATATTTATGTATCCATGAGTATTTATGTACCAAGAATCAAACACTCGGTGAGCAAGCTATATCTCGAAACTCGAAGAAAAAGTTGCAACCTTTCTGTGATCGGCTGTGCATCATACAAGCGGATGTTCGTCTATGTAATATATTCACCTCATGTGAGATTGAAGTAATAACGTACGTACACAATAATATTTAAAATAAATACTTCACTAATCATATTTAAATATAGAAAATAATTATATATATAACGTATATAATATAAAAATATTACAGGATATTAAAAATAATGAATATGTAAAACGAATTATTTTAAATATGTATAACAAATTAATTTAAAAACTATTATAGCAGCTTGAAATTTTGATATTAAGATTTTTGTCTTATTATTTTTAAACTAGGAATATACAGTTATTAAAACTTTAATCACGAGTTGTGGGACACTCTATATAATACGAATAAAGTTTGTATGTTTGGCAAATTTAAATTATTTTACTGTTTTATGTGGTCAATAGATATTTTCTTATATATTTCTCATTTATGTAATATTCAACTATAAATGTGTACAAATTTCTTTCTTTTTATTATATTACATGACAGAGTGATAAGAAGGAACAATCTATTGAAATGAGATTTGAACATTTAGGCTGGTATTCATAGTTAATTCTTATATTCAAGATCGTCTTAAGTTTAGTTTTGAGATGTTACGAACCAATCAGAGGATCGCGTTGGCGTTTTAAGACATTACTTAAGACGGGACTTTAAATAAGAACCAAATATAAATACCGCCATAGTTTGTAAAGTTTTAATAGCGCTTGTTTTATATTGTATGAATAAACTCTATCAGTTTATAGGGCCACGCTCACAATGCTTTTTGTCAAATGTTAAACGAAGACAAATGATTTTTAATGAGTGTTGTTAGCATGAATCGGGCTAGAAGTATTATTTATATTAACCATATACGAACAACTCTCGTAACAACGCTTGTAATATACAGGTAAAAGAATAGATTAAATTGAAAATCTCAATTTGAGACAGCAGTGATGAGTTCACCTTAACAATGAAAATGTATGTCCTGAAACACAATAATATATAATAGGTGTAGTGAACTTTTAATCATAAGATATTGATAAATCATAATCGAATGATAAGAATAATCGACTATGATTTATTGCTGCTTAAGACTCACTGTATATCTATACCTATTGTATTTCAAGATTAATGCTGTTCAACAAAAAATGCACAAGAACAAAAATAATAATCATTTCCGATACATAATTTTTTATGTACTAAATGCTATTCCGTTTATTGAATTGTTCTATCATGTCATAATTTTAAGAAATTTGCAATTAAAGATACAAAAAAGATGCACTATTCCAATGAATACAAAGTTACATGCAACGTATCTATTAGTTATAATTTCCCACTCAACAAAATAATCATAATATAACACGTTTATTATATTACAGTTATATTGTTGAGTGAAATTACAACTACAAATACGTTACATATAACTTGTGTTAGGATTTTAGTGTACCTTGAAGGAACCCTAAGGTCGGAATCAGACTATGTATTGAAAAATAAGATTAAAGATTGAAGTTTGAAATTTTCAAACAGAATCAGAATGTTCAGTATTCAGAATGTTCAGTATAACAGTCCACATGATTTTTCAGACACTTCCGACAATTTAAAAAAAGTTGAAAAGTGAATATTTATTCGTTTTATACAGGCTACAACATGCGATAAAAGATTAAAAAAAATTTTTTTTTCATGATAAAATCAAATAAAATCATTAATATGTTCTGTACTAGTCAGTTGTAAGTACTACTGTTATAAATTTACTGCAAATTTAATATTAAATATCAATGAAATCAATAAAAGTAATATTTCGGTAGTGATTTGAATTCGTCTTGATTTGATTTGTTGAAAACTCTTACAATATTATGGAAAAAAATGATATGCTATTTAAAAAAGTTAAGATGATTTTGATTTGTTTATGAAAAAAAATTTTGTTTTAATTTTTTATCACATGTTGTAACCTGTATAAAACAGATAAATATTCACTTTTCAACTTTTTTTTTAACTATCGGAAATGTCTGAAAATCGTACGGATTATTACACTAAATATGTAATCAGAATTAAAATAAAATAACATTGGGGTCGAGTTTTCCACACTAAACTTAAAAAAAGTTTATATGAACATATGTCCGCAAATCCACTGTTACTGACAAGGAAACTCACATGTTAAGTAAGTATTCATGGATTTTGATCAGTTTTTTGTGTGGTTATTCTGGGTCAAAGTATAATCTCTGTAAAGTAATAAATTATATCCCTATGTTTTTTTTTCGAAAAAATCGTGATTTTAAGTCACGGATTGCTTTCACAAGCCTCTTCGTTTAAACGTAAATAAAATATTTTAAAATATTTAAAATTAGAAAAATATAGCTTCGGCCTCTCCAGTATAGAGGAGGTGGGAGTCGCTTCTGCATAGCTTCGATATAGCTCAAAATGTTTAAGTATTATGCTGATTGCTAGCCGCCGTAGTCTCCCGGTCCAATGACAAGATATAGGACAGTCGATTCTTAAAAATTCACGTGACTGTTAAAATTTATGTGATTAAGACCCTGTTGCATCAACGTTACTTTGACTTTAAGTGAGACTTGAATCTCTATCTGTCTTTTTTTAAAGTCAAAAGAGAGGGAGAGACACAGAGAATTTTAAACCCCGCTTAAAGTCAATGTAATGTTGGTGCAACCAGGCCAAAGGCTGGGTTGTTTCACCTTTCGGCTTACTTCAGCTTACTACCTAATTGTCTTACTCTCTTATTCTTACTCTTTTATTCTTTTGTTTATCCATTAAGATTAATAAATTACCGCAGTTTATCTAAAGATGAAATAATCGGCCCTAAAAATAAAAAAATTACTAACGGTACTAATTTTATGTTTTATTATTATAGTTTCGTAAATATATATATATATATATATATATACACATAACAACACACACACACACACACACACACACACACACACACACACACACACACACTACACACACACTACGACTACGTACTACGTACTACGTACACTACGTACGTACTACGTACGTAACGTACTACGTACTAACG
>NW_012130066.1:7472972-7477319 GCF_000143395.1 Atta cephalotes | reverse complement strand
TACACTACACACTACTACGTACTACACGATACGACTACTACACGTACCACGTACACGACACACTACACGACTACCACGACACGACACTACACCACACACACACACACACACACACACACACACACACACACACACACACACACACACACACACACACACACACACACACACACATCATATAACTTAATAATACTCGATTTTTATTTAAAACTGTGATTTTAATGTTGCCATCTGAATTTGAATATTAAAATAATAAAGATGATAACAAAAGAGAAATTATAATTATTCGGCAATATATAACATATTATAACATTAAAAATACGCGTATTTATTTATATAATATTTATATTTAAAATAATCATGAATTTAATAAGTATTATTGAAATGTTTATATTATTAAACGCAAATTTTTGTTAATTGTCAAATCCATGTTTTTTCATTAATCTCAAAAAAACCTTTTCCCCAACCTAATATTTAGGATTTATGTAAAGATAATAATAATTATACTTATGTCTTTCAAGGAATTCATTCTTGATCGTATTCTGAAACGATTTTGATTTAATAAAAATTTGTTGTAATTTTCATGTTACAAAAAAAAATAGTTAATAAGTTTAGTTTCATGAGCCTAAAATACAAAAGTTTAGATAGGGGCGGTGCGATCACCGTTATATGCGAGTATTTATATGTGAGGAGATCTACAATAAGTGTTTTAAGCCTTAAGCCATAAGAAATTGACCGATTTACTGAAATGCTAGGAGAATTAATTCTTTCTTATAGTTTAAGGCTTAAAAACTTATTGTAGATCCGGGCTAAGACACCTATTAGAATCATCGATATACTATTAAACCGAACATAGCACTGAAACCATCTTGACCAAGAAAGAGATAGAACAATGAATGATTTGAATAGTAGAGATTGAATTATATAATCGAAAGTCCTGAGACATTAAAAAAATGTTTCTTAAAATCCTTTAAGGAAAACTGTAAGATATTTATCACGTTTATAAGTAATAAAAATTTAACGATAATTGTTAATCTAACTTCTCACATACTGCACATAATTGTAAACGTTAATTTTACTTACACTGAGAAAAAAATATTTAATTTAATAAATAAGTTAATTTTAATAAATATTTAGTTCAATACTGCCAACTAAACATTTACTTACAGTAAGTAAATATCTGTTCAATAAAAAAAATTTGTTGATTATTAAATCAAATTAACATTTCTTCTATCAAATAAATATATCTTTATTTAATAAATATTTAGTTTTCAATTAAATATTTATTAAAATTGATTATATTTTTTTTCAGTGGTACGAATGTGTTGATACATCTGTGCTCAGAGTGTTAGTTTTATATAAAACACATAAAAATCATATTTTTTAATTTTATTTTGTCTAATATAATATAAATATGTAATTCTGATTTTAATTTGCACCGTATTTACTGCGTTAGTACTAGTTGTAATATCTCTGTGATGGCTTCTGATTTAAAAAAATACACTACTGTCCTCCCACTCTTGAAACATAATTCGACTAATAGGACAAGAAATAGAATTCCGTATCCAAACATTTACTTAAAGGTAAGTGTTCATGATGTCGCTCATATTCAGCGACAAACAAATCACACACGTAATTTCATACGCTAACTTCGAATGTCGCTCATATTAATGGATTAGCAGCGATAAATTTTTGACAGTAATTATATTAATTGTCGTGTGTGCATATAAAGTGCTAAATAAGTCCAAAATGTCATATCAAAATTACGATTGGACCTCTCAAGTTGTAATGAAATGATTGTGCACAATTTGGAGACACGGTAGTGGCTCGGTGCTAAGCATGACGCGAGACATTGAATATTAAAAATAACGCGAAACTACGGTAATAAATAGACTAATAGCATCTATATGCATTATTGTACAAATTTAAAAAGAAAATATAAGAAAAGAGATTTTAGGTTGATTCTTTATTTAAAAGAAGACAAATATAGATTTAAAAAAAATTATTAAAAAATTATCACGAATAATCGGTTATATGCTTTCATACACATGAATCGAAATGCTCTTTTTGTCTATGATCATTTCATGTATGTATAACAATATGTACAACAGCCATCTGAAAATTTCATGAAATTATCGCAAATAATAACGAATAATACAATAATTAATATAATAATAATAATAAAAAATAATAATAATTTAATAATATAGTAATTAAATTAGTAATGTATTGAGCGATCATAAAGAAAAGTCTGTATAAATAATATAGGAAATAAAAATAGAAATAATCAAAGTTAAACGAGGTAAAGTCGCACGCAACAAATTTTATTGATAAGAAATTTGTATTTATTTATTTATTTATTGTGATAATTATATAAACTTAGAATATGTGCAGCACCACGAAATTTGATAAAAATACTCATTCGACACGTTTTCACTCTAGATGAAAAAATCTGGCAAAAAAACGTGATGGAATGCTTCATAAAATAAGTTATATGTCATTTTAAATTATATTAAATGTAGAGTTGGACTATATTCGAAAACATTACCCGAATGCTCCCATGTATCATTTTATTCTGTAACTGGATAATAAGATAATACACCATTCGGATGACGTTTACATTACGCAGCTCTAATAATTATAATTTAGATAAAGAAAACTCGTTTTCTTAACCTGAAGACGCTTAAGATTATCTCTCTTCTCTCTTTACAGATTGTCTCACTTTTCTACATTCTCTCATTTCGAATGGAAACGTATCGAATGAATTTATTTTTATCAAGTTTTGCGATGACATCCATACTCTAAAGCTACACTCTAAAAAGTCCTCTCCGAGAAAAATTTTACTCGAAATATTAGTAGTATAGGTACATACGTTACATATCCTCTATATTTTGAAAATTTTCCTCGGAAAGGATGTTTTGGAATATAGCTTAAGTAAATATCTTTATTATATTTACATCCTGCTGTTCCATATTTAAATCTTTGTGTAAGAGCGAAAGTGTCGCTAAAAGATGGATTAATCCAATTCAATAGTGTCGCTGGCGATAAGAAAGTCAAATTGAGAGAGAATTCAGTCATGTGATCATTTATCGCTGTGACAAGCGACGCCATGAAATTGTATCTTCTTTCTAGGTCCATCAAGATACCAAAGAGATTTCGCCGCATACTTCGTCCAATATATGTCGATGATTAGAATCAACAGTATCACACGACAATACATACATGCGTCCCAAAACTTGACTCTGTCAACTCCGAATATCTTTTATCCTTGTTGAATATTTGGTGAACAGCAAGGAGATAAAAGTAATGAGTTAAATAGTTAACGTTAAAAAAAAATGTAATGCATTACTCATAAGGAAATAAAACACCGTTACTTATTCATTACTGAAAAACAGTAATTGTAACGGTAACGGTTACAAATAACATGTTACTTGCCAATCCTACAGTAACATAATCAATATTATAGCTTCAAATTCAACAATGTAACTTACAACGTGTATTATATTCAAGAATGGGCAAAATCATTAAAGTATTTGAAATACAAAATATAAAATACAAATTATATTTCAAATATAAATATATGAAAAATGTCCAGTCCTGATTATATTAATATTGTTAGAAGAATGAAACATTGATGTTATTGTTAGAATTGATTGTCTGTGAGTTGCATTTTGCTGTGAAATTTGACACTGATCAAATGATTACAAACTGTTTGTATTTGTTAACTGTGTGTATTTATATAACTGAACCGCTTAGAATAAAATTACATACCTTATAGCTATTTTCAACCACTCATCTATTAAATTCCTTTCCGAGTCTTGACACCCATGGTACTTTACACATAGTAACATATAAAAGAAACTTTTGAATTAATATGATGACTATATAGAGTTTTTTAGAAACAAAAATAATTACTCATTTGTTAACTAAATTCGGAAAAAGTTATTCGGAAAATCGAAAATTTATTATAATTCCTGAAAGTAAAAATGTCGATGATTAGAATCAATAGTATCACACGACAATACATACAGGGATGCGTCCCAAAACTTAACTCTGTCAACTCCGAATATCTTTTATCCTTGTTGAATATCTGGTAAAAGCAAGGATAAAAGTAATGAGTTAAATAGTTACCGTTACTAAAAAAAATGTAAAATGTTTTTTTTAAGATTTGTAAATATTTGTATACTTGATATGTCTCTAAAATAAAATTAATTACACATTTATGTATATATTTATGTATTGAAAAATATGTAGTAAATGTATGCGCGCGCGCGCGCGTGTGTGTGTATGTGTGTGTGTGTGTGTGTGTGTGTGTGTGTGTGTGTGTGTGTGTGTGTGTGTGTGTAG
>NW_012130066.1:7460867-7470630 GCF_000143395.1 Atta cephalotes | reverse complement strand
GTGTGTGTGTGTGTGTGTGTGTGTGTGTGTGTGTGTGTGTGTGTGTGTGTGTGTGTGTGTGTGTGTGTGTGTGTGTGTGTGTGTGTGTGTAGTCCTTTAAAAAATGCGCGCTAGAATGATTTTTCGGTCTTGAAACTCTACTAAATTGCTGCAGTAATATCACGAATTAAATTGACTAGCAATTTGATAATTTAATGCTTTTTTTCGCATTTTAGAACAATCTTAATAATGCTGAGTGACAAATTAAAATCTATAAATAATTAATTCTTGTTATGAAAAATATTACTTCGGCCAGAAGAAAAAAAATACACAATTTTTTAAATAAGCAACTATAGTTTTCCTTCCACTATTACATTATCTCGTTATTCTGTTCATAAAAATATTAACATACGATTACAAAAAAGTTAATAATTTACGAATTATTTAACATTTTATGTCAATATATGCTAAAATAAAGTATAAAATAAAGTATAAAATATCTTTGATATAATAGATAAAATATTTCATAATTGATTTCTTTATCACTATCTTAAGACTTTTATATGCAAAATAATATTAGAGGAATCGTATTGTGCAAAAATCATATAATTCCATTTTAAAGAGTGCAGATTTTTTAGACCTTGGTCTAAAAAAATGACCTTGAGAAAAATTTCTCATCATGATGTGCATTTTTAAATCGAACAAGTAGTATTTTCTCGTATCATCATAAAAAATAGATATATTTTAATTAATCAAGTTACAAAAAATATCTTATGAGATAGCTAAGTTGATAAATATTCATATATGACAGAATGTAAATGTTATTTTTCTACCTTTATTTGGTCCGGTTCATATATTGCGATGATTAACTTTGGGCCTATCCATATTCGGAATGGAGATGAATAAGTTTCAGCGAACTTAATGCAAACATTTAAAAAATCTGAAAAGTTTTGTTGCATATGTAGTTATAAGATTATTCGTGAAAGGAGGAGTCTCCATAAGGATCGATTTCGGACATCCTTCAGATTTTGTTCAAACATATAAAAATCTATTTCTTGAGGTCAGTGAGAGGCGAGGGGACTTACGTAAATGAAACACCCCGAACGTGAGAAGCGAGAGGACTCATATGAATCAAGTATCCCAAAAGGGATCAGAAATCTGACATATCCACATCATTAATCTTGGGTAATGCTCAATATGGGTAAAAAAGCTTCCCAAATAATACATATGTCTATAAAATACGCCGAAAAGATTAAAACCATAAGAGTATTGGTAGTAAATGTAGGTGACCAGTTACAAGATAACAGGTCAAATACATCCGTTTAAGCTAAAATCACCTGATTTCAATAATTCTTACAATAATAAAACGTTTCTAATTATTTAAAATGAAATTGAAATAGGCGGAAAACCGGCCTTATGGAGACTCCTATGGCAACACCATCACTCCGTTTAAGCTATAATCACTTTAATTAAATATAATTGACTTCAAGAAATAGAGTTTTATGTATTTGAATAAAATCTGCCGAAATCGGCCCTTATGGAAACTCCTCCTTTATTATATAATATTATTTAAATTTTTGATTATATTTAGATACACATTTTAAATTTCTAATAATAATTAAATCTAAAAATAATAAAATTAATTTCTAATAATAATAAAAATAATATGATATATTTTATTTGATGTTATTTTTGGCAATTACATATCTTATTTTTATAAATAGTAGGTGTTCATAATGTAAAGATATTTAATTAATTGATATTTATAAAGTATTGAATTTGATTCTGTTTCTAATCATTATAATATTGAACTGATACATTGTATAAAATTAACTGTAATAAATTTTATTCTGAAGGATCTAATTTAAAATAAATTTTTACGTTATATAATCTTTTATAAATTAAACAAATCTATTACCTTTGGAATTACATTGTAGAAAATGATACGTGCTACCAATAAATGGTAGTCTTAGATCCAGGTAACGGTTTCACGGTTCGAGAAGAAAACAAACGACAATGTTGAACAAAATAACTTATTGCGATACATATTAAACTTAGTACAATAATAATAAACAACATTCCGAAGTAACAATGAAATAGAAATACTATTTAATAACTATATTCTCGTACTGCAAATGCTGCTTACTTGATGATTTTATTATGTTTTCCCCTCTTAAAGCTATAATTCCCACTCGAGTATCATCCAAGTTATTCTATTCTTGTTTTTATGAATGTTAAATATGGAGAATATCCAGATATGAATCCGAATTACGCCTGAAATAAGACAATAAATGCATCTTCATGAATAAAAAATTAAGACTATAAATTATAATTAAGATTATAAATTATAATTTTAAAGATTTTAGATCACAATGTATCTTTTTGTAAAAAAACCAGTCATTTTTGTTTGATTTCTTATATTAAATTTTTTTGAAATTATGTGCAAAGTTATTTGCATTGAATGGAAAATTTTAATGCACAGGATGTGAGATAGAAAAAAATTAATCTATAAGTATAAAAAGTTGTTACGTTATATATAGTACATCGAGGTGATATCACTTATAATAGTTGAACAGATAATTAATTGATTATATATGTTGATTGTATAAGAAAAGAAATAGATACTTGTCATCATATTGTTGACATCAGAGCAATAATAATGAGAGATTCGAGGCCTCCTCCAAATTGATAGATTTCCGTCTTGCCATTGTGATTGTGAGCCACGCAGCCCTGACGCTGATAACTTCTGTGTTGTGCCTATTTCTTCTAAATTTCTTACACTTTAAAGTGTATTATAGAATAGGTCGGCTATTATGGGGCCTAATATGAGATAGTGGATTTCTGCTAAACTAATAAGCACAAGTTTGATTCTATTATGAACTTTTTACTTTTAGTGTGAAACTTATTTAGTAGAAAATTATTAGATCATGCGAGTAATCGTTGCAAAAAAAGATTTGTAAAATTGGATGTTGGCAAATTTTAATGAGATTAGTCTTTAAATCTTGGTTTGTTATATAAAAATAAATATTGAGTAATAAGAGTAAAATAAAGTCTGAATGTAGTGATAGAGTAAGATGAGTATCGTATTGATAAGAAAAACGTGATATAATGATATGTTTAACTGTAAAGAGATTTGATAATCGTGGAACCGCAAAGCGTGGAAGTCATAATATGAGATACTCAGGGTATTCCTAGCTAATATGAGAGCATTTAAACATTTCAATTTCCCAAAGCATAATATCGAACGATATCTTAAAAATGACGATTCTATTATTGTTAAGATTTCTTACACACATACACACACATTCATATATACTCATTTAAAAATTATATAATTATTATATAACATTATATTTTTTGTTCCTACTTTTATGTAATATATAATGAAAGTGTATGAAAAACATATCTTCATTTTTTCCTTAATTTCTTATAAAATATCATATAAAGAACTCTTGTATCTTATATTATAGAAACACTTTCTTTGAATAATCAAAATCAGCATTTTTTCGATAAAAAATTTCACATACAATGAAGTATATCTATTCTCGACTGTTAACTTTTGGCGATAAAACTTAAATACATATATTTCTCACAAATTTGATTTAAAGATAAAAATTGAGGTTTCAAATTAAATAAATTACAAGCTTTTAAAAATGGTATCCCATAATAGGCGACTTCCCAATGAGAAATGATAATAGAATTGACATCGAATCGATGTCGATATCGATTTCATTGTCACTTCTCACTGAGTTTAATTATAATATATTGACAATATAATTGTATCGGCTTACAGAATAAATCAAACTGATTAAAAAAGAAGCATTAAAACCTACATTTGTTCTTACAGTGATAAAATTTTTCTTTTTAACTATTTTAATAATAAATAATTTAAAACATAAACGTTTCAATCTTCCATTAAGTCATCTTGTATGTACAAATTTCAAATTTCTCTAATTCTCGCTTACAAACTAATTTGTCATAAAAATCTAATTTTCTTAACAGAATTTAATCATTATCTTTCTTCGTTGTTCAACTTCGATGATATGTCCATTATAAATCCAAGGTTATCAAAATCTTTTTGTACGAGTTTCACAATTGTCACTAGTCATGATCTTTAGATGGCAAAGAATCACAATTCCTATGCAATCATCATGACTGAGGTATGTTAAAATATTTCCTATTGTAATCGGATGTCGTCGGAATGGTAGAACCAAACTTTTTCAAATTAATCTTAGTTTCTTTTAAGAGAATTAATTCTATGTAATCTTATATGTGTCACTATCGGATATCGAATATGATTGGACGATAATATATTGAGTTATATATTGAGTTTCTTTTAATAAATATTTAGTTCCTTATAATAAATATTTAGTACAAACAGACAATCAATTAGGATTAATTATACAATTAATTATACAAATGAAAAAATACCTAAATTAGGTTAATAATATCTCTTTATTTGATACAGATAAAAATCTTATTACAGACACCGAAACCGAAAGGGAGAATAAAATAATAAACTTGAAAATGATTAGAGAATCTAAATTAGAACTATAAATGAGAAACAATAACATAAGAGAATCTGCCTTATATTTAATTGTTAATTAATGACAAACAAAAATACATGTTAACATATGCATAATATATTGATTTATATCTATATTTTATTATATTAATCTTAATGCATGTTTAATGCTTAATGCTTAATGAATTCTGTAACAATATTCTGTTTCTTTAATAATAAAGATAGAGCATTGTTTCAGAATATACACATATAACATTGACACAGATCAATATGTTGCATATGTTATTCTTGTTTGATATTAGTAGTATGAATATTGAATAATACTATGAAAACATTAATCAGTATTCGTTCATACATTATTTTGTATACATATATTTTGTAACAATATTCTATAATAATATTCTTTTACTAATAAAGACAGAGAACCGTATTCGGAACGCGCTTACAATGATGTTAGCGCTAACGTACTATACGTTACGCATATTATAGAATTTCAAAGATAATTTTATCGATAAAAGCGTTCTAAATACCAGACAAAATAATGCTACAGAATATATGTATATATTATAAAATAATATATAAATGAATACTGATTAATATTTCCATACTACTATGGTATCATTCATTTATGTATTATTAGAAATTCGTTTTTCAATTCTAATGTTTATAGGTTCATCTATAGATAATAGTATGTCCGAAATTAATTTGATTTTCTCTATCTCAATACTTTGATTTAATTTAAATACGAACGTTCTTATCAGCGTTGCTAAAATAACTTTCATAGACATCATTGCATATTTCAAACCTGTAAATTTGTCAATTATAAATATTTGCCAATTGTAAATTAATTTCACGATTTATAATTTATTCATATTTACCTATACAATTTCTTGGTCCGTCACTAAAAGGTATGTAATAATATGGTACACAATTTGTTTTTTCTTGAAGAAATCTATCCGGATTAAACATCAATGGATTCGGCCAATATTTTTCATTCCGATGCATTCCCATAAGTGATATAATAACATCTGCACCTTTCGGTAAAACAAATTCTCCTGAAACATATTTTTTAATATAATTTTTTAATACATTCAAACGTACATTTTTTTAAAATGTTCTTGTTCTTGTTCGCTCACCACTATTATCTCAGATTGTGACGTCAGAAGCAAAAAAAATATACAATGAAGATTTGTGAAAATTATATTTGCATGAAAAAACATTTTTTCATAAAGTAAAATATACAATCTATAAAATAGAAAAGCAACTAATAAAGAAAATAGGACTAATAGAAATCGGCGCTATAAGTATTGCGCTTCTCAATTTTAACATATCTAAATATTTAATTTTAAGGCATATTTAACATTAAATTAAAGTAACTGATATATTTCGGCTTTCTAGCCTTCATCAATGTAAAAAACACGTTGTTAAAAATATAATATAAAACAGATATAACGGTCGTCGATAAATAAATCGGTTAATCAGATTCATGTCTAGAAGCAGGATTCTCTATCGTCTTACCGATGTCGCTCTAATTAACGATATAGAGATGTTTAGTGATAAGATCATCCCATTACAGGATATGTATTGATGTAACATAATCCGATGAACAATCCTCTGCGCGTCAATCGCTCGAGTTCACAAAAGAAGCATATCAATTATTAATAATTTATCGGTGATAAGATGTGTATCAGAATCATAAGTTTAATAAATTTCTATGAGAAATAATATTCAATACATTAGACGTCATAATCCATTTGCCGTGACGCACAGAAAGTTTCAATCTTTAAACCTCTATAGGTCAAATTTTCGCCAGAAATGATATTGTTTACGTTTAGTAATTGTTTGAAGCACACAATTTAACAGTTGTCATAAAAATGAAAAAAAAAACGAATTCCGTACAGTTTACACGAATTAGATTCAAATTTGGAAATAGAAAGAAATCGCACGGAGTTAAATCCAGAGAATAAAATGGATGAGGAATCAATTCGAAACCCAATACGAAATTTGAATATTATTTAGTTTGATAACGCCATCGTTTTGTGTTTTAAGAACAAACTCTATTAATTAACTAGGAATATTACTTGTCAATCATATATATACATGTACTGTAACTTGACAACGCTCATATGCAGATGGAACAGATTAAATTGAAAAAAATCTCAATTTGAGATAGCGGTAGTAAGTTCGCAGATACCTTAACATATATAAATTCCGAAATATAATATAGATGTAGTAAACTCCGAATGTAGTAAACGAGAATGGATTGAAATGAATTTAAAAATTGCAATTCATTTTAATTTAATTCGCTTTCACGCTTTACCCAGTGAGAAATGACAATGGAATCAACATCGAATTGATATCGATTTGATGTCGAAATTATCAAATTGATGTCGAATTGACGTCGATTTGATTCCATTGTCATTTCTTACTGGGTAGAGCCTAGAATTGAATTAAAATAAATTGAAATAAATTAAATAAATTGAAATAAATTAATATCTGAAGGATATATCTAAATAAATTCTCTTTATGAAGTGGATAAAATAAAATAACTTAAAAATAAATTTCCTGTAAATATTCTTTTGATTTTACAATAACATGTATAATTCCTTCTTTATAAATATAATAGTGTTTTCATATTCATTTCAATCGAAATAGGAACATTCCTATTCAATACTGTACTTAGATATAAATTCAGAATTTACATATTTCCGTCATAACTTTTTTTATTTGAACAAAAGTGTGTATTTTCATAATTTTGAACTGTGATGTATTCATAGCTAACAAATTATGTTGAAATTTTTTTATTGAAGTGAATTCAAATGAGACAGTTCTTATTCATAATTTTAAACTGGGATATATTCATGTCTAACATATTTACGACATAAGTATTTTTGGATTCAATATAGAAATATATGAAATATGATATTTAGCATATTGAATTTGAATGATTCGTGTTGGTATTATTAGGTGTTTGAATAAGTTTTCGCTGTTTTTTGTGAAATATTTTTTTTAACATTTGCTAACAGTTGATAAACATTTAATGCCTCTACAATAACGAATGCTTTCAGCGTTTAACATGGATGTCTTCATATAGGCATATCCGATAGAGAGGGAGGGGGAAAGTTGGGAATTCAAACTCCTCACGAAATTTTTTATTAATTATTTCATTTTGAGAGGATTTCGTTAGCACATCTTGATAGCATACACTCACATCGGTTGATGTCTAATAATTTTTCTTTCTACTTTGCTAATGAAAATATTTCATTTTGAACTGGAGATGTACATATTCTATCAAACTCCTTTCTTTAATTTTTAAATATAAAAACATACAATTTACTTTTAACTTTGTATGAGTTTTTTACATAAAATATTTTTTTTTATTCATTATAAGACTATATAAGGGAAGCTCGGGCAGCGCAGACTTGTTAAGGTTGAGAAGAAAAAATGACATAATCAAAATTAAGATTAGAAATCATTTTTATTCTCACAAATCTCTTAAAGGACTTAACTTTGACATAAAAAAAAATTAAAAAACTTTAATATTAAGATGTCGTTTTAATTAAAACATAAAAAAAGAGAAACCATCCGCTTTGCCTGACCGCTGGGGTAAAGTGGATCACTCGAGCAATGCAAATGAAATTTAAAAAATTAGAATCTTGACAATCATTACAAAAGCATCCAAATCCTCCATATGTAGTACAGCCTTCATGGACTTATTTGGTGCAATGACTGCACTGAATTAGTCATAAACAAATCATACTTCATTGTGGCAAAAAAAAAAAGAAAAATGAGATGTAAACACATGCCTTTCGTATAGAAAGATCGTCTGTCCTTCCGTATTCCCAGTATTTTCATTGTAATCATATACCGATTAAAGAGATATAGATCATCCGCTTTGCCCAAAGGATCTATCTCGCGCGAATTTGAAAAGATCAGAATAAGTTAAAACACCAAATGAAAAATTTTAACCTCTAATACATGTTTAAAGACACAGAATGCTTATAAAAATCATTCATATTGTTAAGATTAAGGAATAATTATAGATAATAATTAAGTTACGTACCTAAGGAGTACTACGTAAGGAAAAATCGCAAAAAAAATACTCAATTTTCTATATATCTCTATTAAACATAAACGAATCATATGTTTACTTTCATAATCGTTGGTTGATCATTCCTTCAACTGCTAGAGACATAGCGCAATCTCAGATAAATAAGCGAAAATAAAAGGTATTATACACTTTACTCAGGGCGTTTTGCCCGTGCTTCCCCTAAATATTTTTAATACTTCTGTTGGAGTTGGAGTTCTGACAAATATGCGATACATAAAAATTTTCATAAGATTTTTGTCATGAGAAATAGAATATATGCTATAATTAATACATTCTTGTAGTAACTTTATTCTTCTTTAAAAAAAAAATCTTTAAAAAAATAAGTAAAAGTTTCATGATGTACAAAACATAACATTCTTCCTCTTCAAAATGAGATACGAGGAAACATTAAAAGTTGTAAAAATATCCAAATGAAATCGTTAATCTTGTTGACCTGACATGTCTTACTTATTATATTAAATGTATTAGTATGTTTCGTTCGAATTGCGATCAACATGCGGTTTTTAACTTGATACTTTAGTGATAATAAATTTTAATTGGTTTTGATCCAATGTCAAAACGAATTCCTATTCCTTGAGACGAATCATCAGTTTTTTCATTCATGGTTTCGAAATATTTATAAGATAATTTAATGTTTTGAATAGATTACAACATCAAATCTATTAATTTGGTAATTTTTTTTTAAACATGAAGCAACATATATGTATATAAGTGCGCATTTTTTTTTAACAAAATTTTCTTAAAAAATAAACGAACCCATTTTTAAGTCTTCTGTCAGTTTTCGTCCAATCATAGGGACAATAGGGAAAAGTCTTAAAGTTTCCTTAATAATACAATCCAAGTAATGCATATGTTGTAAATCCTCGTATTTAACTGGTGCAAACTTCGGAGTTTCCGTGCCATAAATTTCTAATAATTCTTTATACGCTTTTTCCTGTAGAATAAAGTTAAATAATGTATTTGTACACATACACACACACGCACACACACACACACGCACACACGCGCGCGCGCGCACACGCACACACACACACGCACACACACGCGCGCGCGCGCACACGCACACACACACACGCACACACACGCGCGCGCGCGCACACACACACACACACACACACACACACACACACACACACACACACACACTA
>NW_012130066.1:7450878-7460847 GCF_000143395.1 Atta cephalotes | reverse complement strand
ACACACGACGTACGACGCGCACACACACACACACACACACACACACACACACACACACACACACACACACATTGTATGTTCACTAGCGACCTTCAAATTTTTAGCGGTCTGCTAGCCGAAAATATTGTATATAATCATCTCAAACAACATGAAGTTGACTAAAAGTTGACTATAAGTTGACTGGAGTAGTAAAAAAATACTTTAAAGTCAGCCTGAATGTTGACTAATATCAATTAATATCAACTAATACTTGACAAATGTCCTCAAAATAGTCGACTGTAAGTTGAAAGTTGACTTTAAATCAACTGGGAACAGCCGACTTACAATCGACTGTAAGCCGACTGAGAAAAGTCGACTGTAAATCGGAAAACAGTCACTCGTATTGTGTGGGATATGTTTAAAAGAAATTAAGTGAAAACAGAGCAAACAGAGGAATCAAGCGTAACACTCGTTGAAATAATATATAAATGTAACATAAATTCTTTATTAAATTAATGCGCTTACATATTTCGACTCATTTTTGAGCCCTCTTCAGAAATATAAATTACTATATTATAAATACAATATGTATGTAATGACTAATTTGTATAATGAATCTCTCCCTCTATCTCACTAAAAGAACCTTAATATTGGAATAAAACACAGATGAATGTTTAAAAATTATGACAAAAATTATCAGAGATAAATTATGGAAAAAAAAAACATCTTTGAAGAATTTAAATCACAATAAAAGGAAAGTTGTTCACTACGACAGTAATCAACCATATCGCAAACAATTAAGCACAAATTATTTAGTTAAAAGTTCTTGACTGATCGACCAATCAGTGTCAATTTTATCTTAAAATGTAGAATACTTCTTTTAAAATAATTATGATTTTAAAACTTTAAAGTTAGATCGTTTATAATCGAAAAGAAAATCGAATAATAACCAATAGTCAAAAGATAGAAAGACTATGTTATAACGAAAGAATGACACTAATTGAAAAGCAAATAAATCGACATTTATAGCTTGTCAATCGGAAAATAGAAAGCCTCTCCATATCTGTCTGCAAATTAAGACCATGCTTCCATGAACAACATTTCCGAAACCGATCTCTTTCTATTTTGAGTTCTTCATCTAAAATTATAAATTCTCTCAATTGAATTCATGATTTTCTTATAATCGGTATAATAGCACAAATGACCGAACGAATAGATATATTCCACCGAATATCGTTTTCAGTGATCCTAGATCTTCAACTGTCTACCCGTCTGTCTCACATCACAGTTCTTACAAAAAATCTTATATATGATATTCGATTTCATATTATGCGGGAGTGGATCTTTATACACCTCTTAATAAATTCCCGTAATTTATTAACACTATAAAACAATACTTTAATATCATCACCGATTAATCTGTAAAATTTTTCGAAAATAGTAGGAATATACAGAACAGTAAACCATTAAGGTCGTACAATTTCAAAGTTATTATCGCTATTACGTTTTTTATTACTAAACCTAATAATATTCTTCAGATGATTATTAATATTATCAAAGATAAATTTATGGATAGTCTCTAACAATATCTTTATTATATTAGGTGTACAACTTTGCTTCCGCCGTTTTCCTGTAGATGGCTTTAACGGTAAGTGGTGGTCGAAATAAATAGATCATAGACATCATACAATAAACTTGGGCATCTGTCAACATAACACCCCATAGAAATATTAGTCGATTTGTGTCTGCATCATAAAGTTATTCTCGATTGAAAATGTCAGTTTACGAGACAAATTCTCGTCATTTGCGGGAGGTTTTAATTTTTTGCTTCAATATGAAGAAATCTGCGGCTGAGACTCATCGAATGCTCTCAAATACTTATGGTGAAGCCGCTAGTAAAAGAACGTGTCGTGAGTGGTTTCAATGCTTCAAGAACGGTGATTTTGACGTCCAAGGTCATGCTCTGTATTTGGTGGGACCAGCTCGGCGTAGTGTATTATGAACTGTTAAAACCGACTGAAACAGGCGATCGGTATCGAACGCAATTGATGCGTTTGAGCCGAGCATTGAAAGATAAACGGTCCCAATACAACGAGAGACACAATAAAGTGATTTTGCAACATGACAATGCTCGACCCCATGTTGCGAAAGTGATCAAGACATACTTAGAAACGTTGAAATGGGAAGTCCTATCTCACCCGCCGTATTCTCCAGACGTTGCTCTCTCTGACTACTCACTTGTTTCGATCAATGGCACACGGCCTGGCTGACCAGCACTTCCGGTCTGATGAAGAAGTAAAAAATTGGATCGATAGCCTATTATCGATATTTGTGAATAGCCTCAAAAGATGACCAATTTTTTCGACGCGGGATTCGTACGCTATCCGAAAGATGGGAGAAAGTAGTGGCCAGCGATGGACAATACTTTGAATCATAAATAACCAGTTTTTTACAATAAAGTCTCGAATTTAGGAAAAAAAACGGCGGAAGCAAAGTTGTACACCTAATAAGACAAAAAGTCAATCAAAAGTGAAATTTTGGATTTGAAATCAAAATTACTCTATCAACTAATCTCCGTGACAATATCTCTCTTTTAAGAAATCGGGAGTATGAAATAAAAAATTCAAATATTTCAAATACTCGAAAATGTTAGTTTGATATCTATTAAATTCAATTATATCATTAATGACAATTAAGATAACAGCTAAAAAATTCAATCTCCTTCGACCTCCATGATAAACTGAATACTTAAATGCTGAGAATTAAAAATATCAAGAATAGAATTGATCAAAGAAGTAGATGCTGCCATAATTATATATCGATATATCTACAGATAATAAAAACGGAGACTGAATCAATGTCAACATTCCAATTTTCGCACAGAAACCACATTCGGTGAAATACATCTATTCGTTCGGTCGTAACTGACGGGTTGCAAGGGGATCATGAGTTCGACTGGGAGAACGTTATAATTTTGAATGAATCTCATAGAAAGAAATTGCTTTCGAAAATGTTGTTCATCAGAAGACAGACATGGTCTTAATTTGCAGACAGATATGGAGGAACTTCCCAAGACTACTTTCCAATTATTGACAAGTTATATAAATGTTACATAAATGTCGATTTATTTTGATTTTCAGTCAGCCAATGTCGTTCTTTCATTATAACAGAGGTTTTCTATCTATTAACTATTGGTTGTTATTCGATTTCCATTTTCGTAGATCATAAACAATCTAACTTTAAAATTTTAAAATCACAATTATATTTTTAAAGAAGTATTTACGTTTTAAGATAAAATTGATTAATCAACCGGTCAAGAACTAGTTTTTGACTAAATAATTTGTTGTTGACTAATTAATTGTTTGCGATATAGTTGACTACTGTCATGATGAGTTTCCTTCCTTTTACTGTGATTTAAATTCTTCGAAGTTATTTTTTTCCATAATTCAACTCTGATAATTTTTTATTATAATTTTTAACATTTATTTATGTTTCATTTCAATATTGAGGTTCTTTTAATGAGATCATCATAACAAACAACAGTCATTACGTATATAATGTATTTATAACATTAATTTATTTCTCTGAAGAGAGCTCAAAAATGAGTCGAAACATGTAAGCGCGTTAATTTAATAAAAAATTTTGTGTTACATTTGTATATTATTTTGCACGATTACCACGCCCTATTTATCCATTTTTCATTTAATTTCTTTTGATCAGTAAAGAGTCCTTATAAATTAACTTATGTTTTATCATATGTTTTATTTTATGCAATAATAAAATAATATTATGCGGTTTATTTCATTTTAGAAATAATCTACACAATTGTGTTATTTTTATTAATTTAAAAAGATATTATACATACAGATAGTCTTATTGACTAGCTCTCAAGCAACTATTTTATTATTTATATATGTACTTAAAGAACATCTCAAGAAATGTATATATTATTCTTTGATTATACTGGATATTCAAAATAAAGCATTACAAAATAAAGCATACAAATTTTTATCTCAGAAACACGGCATTATTGAGAAAAATTATTTAAACAAAAATTATAGAGTTCAAAAAGATCTATTTATTGATATTATCAGTTTGACCTTGGGTCAAGTTTCGGTCGTCGAAGCGCAATCGCACACGGATATGGGCTCATGCCTTTGGTACGATGGCGGCTCGACCACTGCTTGCCGCCATATCCCCTCTACATGTCATAAAATGTCATAATCGAATTGGAAATGACATCACTGGGTCCTGGACTATCAAGGAATAAAAATAAAGAATAGGAACAAGAACAGAGAATATATAAGAATTTCAATCAATCAGAAATAACATATGCACAATAGAATACACAATTTCTGATAGGTTGAAATTCTTATTCTATTCTTTGACTTGCGTAGTCCATTAAAATCCTTAATTTATAAAATTCCAATCATTAATGAAGATACGCTATACCAATGCATCTATGATACTTGCGCACTTTTCGTAATTGTCCCGGGATCTTTGAAAGAGTTTACCAAGTGTAATTGAATCAAATGGGAGTTATACTTCAAACATTTGTTATAATTAAAAATTGAAAATAAATAATATTAAATAATAATAAATATTACTTTTTTATTTTTACCTATTAATAAACATTTTGAGTTATCTCAACAATAGTGAGTTTGCGGACATGTTCATATGAATTTTTTTTTTATGTTTGGTGTTGCAAGGAACTCGATCCCGAAATTTGTTACCTTATTTTAATTACGGCTAGATTCAAAAGTATAAATTATCGAACATTTCGTTTTTGGAAATCGAACTGTACATACAAAACCGTACATAAACAATAATCATAAAATTAGATTAAAATACAAGAAATTACAATAATTATAATTGTTTTCCAAATAATTTTGAAAACAGAGTTGAAATAAAATAAAAAATAAACTATTATATATCATTTAATATCAGATATTTTATTTTTAAACATAAAATTATATTATATTTTATATATATAACATTTAACATTTGTTATACATGTTTTCTTATATTACGAGTACGAAATATATTACCTTCAACGTATGTTATAAACATTTGTTAAAACATTTAACACGTTTAACATATTAAAAAATCTTTCACATTTGTTAAAACAAAACTTTTTGAACAAAAATAAAAATATTAAAAAAGTAGTCACGAAAAAGAAAAATTGTGATATGAATTTTGTACTTTTTTAATTATAGTTTGAGTTCATTTCAAGTTGTATTTCTCCATATTTCTTACTGCTTTCAATAAATTAGATCTAGCATAATTTATGAATTTATTATATGACATATATCAAAATTAATCACAGTAAATAATTCAACTTTAACCAATTCTACTTCTATTCTATTTCTTAACTTTGTCCATACTTGTCCCATTAAGCTGAACACTCTTTCTGGGAAAGCATTACTCATTGGTATTGACAGTACAGCCTGAACTATTTTTAGTATATTATTGTTAGTAAAATTACATTTTAAAAAAATATCTATTCATTGTTGATTACAGATAGATTTTTATCGATATGAGGAGCAACAATTTTTAACATTGTATTCTTTATATAACTGATCTCCATCAAATTCTAATTTGAGAACTTTTGCTACTTTTATAAAATCTTGAAATTATTCATGTTTTGAGGGACAAAGATTTGAAAAATATTGAAATAGGCTATCTTTGAAATTATACCACTTCTCAAGATAAAAAATATATGTAGATAAAAAGTTAATAGCATTTTCTTCAAATGAATTTCTTTCAATTATTGTTAAAAATGGTAATGCTTAATTAACTTTAAATCCAAAAAAATTTTTCTATTCGATTCTTCAAACTGAGGACTATTAAAAAAAAAACCTTCCCACACAAAAACATGTCCTCCAAACCACTTGATCGATTTTCAAAAGCAAAAACCCATTTTAGAAACGTCTTTTAATTACAATTAAAACTATATTTAAAAAAATTCTTAAAAACTACTTTTGACAAAAATTTTTAATTTTTTCTGGAATCCCCTCCATCATACTTTTTATGATGGTTACTTCTTCGGAATGCCCTCTTTTTTCGCTGTTTTTGTTTGGACTCTGAAAACCCTTTTTCCTTCCAGATTTTTCTTTAAGATTGATAGTCAAGTCTTCCTTGAAACGCCTAATGACTATTGACATCGTTTTCCTGTAAACTCCCGCTTCCCGCGCGATTTTGATGAAACTCCACTCTGGGTGTTCAAATTTTGATTATGGATTTGCGTGTTTCTACTTCACTTGCCATTTTGCAACTGAGAACAAAGCGATTACGAAACTAACTGTTTCAATCGTTTCTTACATTCATTGCAAAGCCTACTAAATTAAAAAATTGTTTTTTTTTAAAGTGGTTTGGAGGATATGTGAGTTTTTGTGTGGGAAGGTTTTTTTCTTGGACAGTCCTTATCTCTAAAGCAACAGAGAGTATTATGCAAATCAATAATAGTAATAATATTACTCTCAAGTTTAACAATTAAAACATGAAATAAATTTATTATATTATGAATGAAATAAATTCATTACATTATGAATAAAATATAAATAACTTTCTGGAAGAGTATACTATTTTGATCAAAAAGTTCCCGGAATTCATTCAGAAAATTCAAAATACAAGTTTTATTCATCAAAAGTGATATTGTTTTCTTCAAAATACTCCCCATCGACTGCAACGCACTTATGCCAGCGCTTGATCCAGCTCTCGAAACATTTCTGGAACTCTATTATCGGTATAGCTATCAGAGCCATCTTCGATTTTTCCTCCTTTCAGCTGTTAAAATGCGTTCCCCGTAATGATTTTTTCATGCCACTCATAAACGGCTGTTTTCTTTAGAGTATCACTGTCGAAACAATTTCCCAACATTTCCAAGGTTTTCACACCATTGAATCCATTTTTAACGCAAAATTTAATACAAACTCGTTGTTGCAAATTCAACTCCATTTTTAAAACTGTAAAAAATTGAAAATACGTGCAGAGGTAGGTGTACTCAAGACGGCGTAACTTTTACAAATGTCAAGCTATGATGATAAAATTTGGAAATGTCAATGATGTGGCAACCTAACCAAAAAAACAGAACTGAAATCAGCTGACTCAGAGCATCAGGTGATAATTCCGGGAACTTTTTGATCAAGATGGTAAGACATGAAGAAATTTTATTTAGTTCATTGCTTCGATCACTTATAAAATCTACTACTTGATGAACTTTATCTTGTTTCAAAAAGTAACTTTTAATCGCTGGCCAACATTTTAGTAATCTATTTACAGCTGGATACAGAAAACAGCTACAAAGAAAACCATCTTGTTGAAACATGACGAAGAATGTTTTCGTATTCGATATTTATAAAATCAAAATATTCTTTTAATTGTTCAACTTTATATGCGCTAATAGAAAATTCATTATAAACTTTAATAACTAAATTCTCTATATCATAAGGCAGTTTTTTATTTGCTTGCCTAATACTATTATTCAAAACATGGCATAAATAGTTAGCTGCAATAAGTTCAGAATTATGTTTATCTTTTAAAGATGTTCTTTTAAAAAATAAATTATGTTTATCTTTTTTATACTGAATAATGTTTGCCAAAATTTACTGAAGCATTATCAGCTGAAAATGAAATCATATTCTTTGTTGATAGATCAGATTTAATTAAAATATCTGTAATTTTTTGAAAAATTATAATTGCTGTTTTATTAACATCATAAATTAACATTCTTCAATAATTTTATTTTGAATAGATTTCTCAAGTGTAAAATATCTAATAATACACGGAAACATTTTTTTATTACCATAATTACTAGCATTGCATGCAATAGAATAAGGTATGGAATCAAAACTATTTGTACAGAAGTATTAGGTTCATTAAGTGATTTAATTTGAGAAATAAAATTATTCTTTAAATCATATCTTGTAAACTTGCTTCAGTCAAACATTTTTAACTATTGCTTCCATTTTTGTTCACACTGTAATTTTTGTGCTAATTTAGAATCTGAAAAAAAAATGTTTTGACATTTTTAGTGAAACAATTTACACTATTATAACTATAGTGATGTTTGATTGAATAATATGTAAAAGAAAGTTATAAATTAAGAGCTTCATTTTCCGATGTATTTTTATTTTCAAAAAAATTATAAAGTAATTGGTTTTGATTGTCCATATTTTTGGTCTTAAATGTTGTTTAAATTATTTATTAATTCCATTATGTTTTACAGTAAAATGTATATTACATATCTTGCATATTGCATATTCTTCATTATATCTTGTAAGCCATGATTTGAAATTTTCATCCTTCGGCAATTATCATTAAAAGAGCAGAAATGTTTTAATTTTTTCTTTGGAATTAGCTAATTTATTTTTAATAAATTTAAAATCCTATAACAAATTATTTGATTTTGATTTTGATTTTTATTATTTTTATTTTTATTATTATTTTAATTATTTACATGAAAGAACATATGATCTTTATGAATCAGAAAGCAAAGTGCCGTAATTAAAGATTGAGATTTATCGGGATTTGACCAATTAAAGCAAAATTTAAACTTGATTAATCAGTTTCTTTTTCTTCTGATTGGTTAAATTCCAATCCAATCACAATTGTTAGTGTGATTATGATTTAAGATTTTCTTCAGAGCTAGCACCTTCGCTTTCTCTCTCTACAATATCCGAATATGTATATATATTTGCCTCGTTTAAAAATTTTAGGAGATTTCAAACAAATAAATCTAAAATAAATCTAAGTGTTAAAGATTTGAGTTGATATCCTAACTTAACCTTTATGAATATCAAAAGCAAGCGTTAATCTCAATTACTTTCCATTTTAAAACGAAAGAATATTGCGGATTAAAATGAACGAATTAAAATGAACTGCTGGCAGATTACGCGAAATAATCAACTTTATAATATTTATATTAGAAAACAATAATTGAGTAATTATTACCGATGTTTGGTTTTTATGGCGGTTCTACATCATGATATCTAAGTACACTTGAGCACTTTTTGAACGTAGCCCTAGCGGAGCGCGAAAATTGGTCTGTTATGTAAGTTCTTATGACGCTCTAAATTTGATTTTATTTAGGTGTATTTACAAACCAGACACATGATGTCCGATTTGATTTGTCAACCGAACATTGGGCAAGATTCCTAAAAACCTGACAGTTTAGGTCAAAATCAGACGGTTGACAATCCTAGTTACATCCTGTATATGCTGTACCAAGATAAATATTATACATATTATACGCATACAAGATTTTACGAAAATAGCCTTCAGTTTAAAGATGATTGAAAATTACTAATATAAATTATAGCTTTACTGATAAATATTTACAAAAAATTAGTACCTTCAAAAATCAATGACCTTGTCATATGTAGTCAACGTAATCCTGAATAATCTTCAACAAGTTTTAGCAATCGTTCACTGTTTATTAGAAAATATAAAATTACTTCGCGTGGAAAGTCGGACGCCCCTTGATGAAGATGGGGTGAGAACCTTCACACGAAGCGACTTTCGGCTCACTTTTCCCGTACTTCAGAAGCACACGACTTTCCACGTGAAGCGACTTTCACCTGACCTTCTTCACTGCCTAGGGATAAATGATTTTTCACACGAAGCAACTTTCACCCTACCTGCATCACGTGGAAATTATGCCTCTAAAGTAAGGAGGGAGGTGGGATGTAACTTATTTCGCGTAGAAAGTAAAATATATTTTAAAGCCAAAAATTTCTGTTTTATGTATAGTAAAAAAGTTATTTTTCTTTTTTTGTTTATAACTTTTTACGAATAAGCGATGGCTAAAACTTGTTGGAGCTCATTTAGGGTCATGATCTTGATAGCATATATCAAAAGATTATTGATTTTTTATAGTGCTGATCTTTTGCCGCTTTATTTTGTGTTTATTATGTATTTGGTAAGTAAAAAGTTTTGTATGGTTAAAAACAACAAAAATATTTTTGAAAAAAGAAGGTCTGTGTATTAATA
>NW_012130066.1:7434965-7450502 GCF_000143395.1 Atta cephalotes | reverse complement strand
ACACACACACACACACACACACACACACACACACACACACACACACACACACACACACACACACACACACACACACACACACACACACACACACACACACACACACATGATAATAATATTAATATATACATACTTGTGTTTCTGGGAAATTTGCCATCATAATAATCACAAAATGCACCACAGTGGCGGTAGTGTCTGAAGACTATATAATTAAAAATATAATTTATTATCCATTTATAAATAATTATATAAAAGATGTTTTACATACCGCTCCTAGCATTGTAAATATATTGTCCATAATTTCCTTTTGCGTGAATTTTCCGTTACGAAATGAATGCATTAAAATGTCATAAAATCGTGTATCTATATTGCATACAAAAAATAATATGTATTATTTATGTATATATAAATAATCAACTTTATATTATATTTTAATTTAAAAGATAATAAAATCATAAAGATTAAATTAATAGGCTCAATTGAATAAAACAATAAAAAGGGATTAAGAGCCAATGCTAATTTTTTATTACTAATATCTATTGTTTTTCAAATTTTTAACAACAAATATTTCATCCTTATACTAGGATTTTTTCAATATTGAAGAAGTTTTGAGAATTAATTTATCCCAGCTTTTGTTTATATTCCAAAGATACTTATTGTTAGAAGTTTTTGAGAAAGTTTAGTGAAGTGGCCATTCCAGAAAAATTATCAAAGAAACCTCAATCGTCGAAAAGTGCTAAATCCCGTATAAATCGTTCATATTTAAAGTATAATAATTCATAAATGATAAGATTTAGGAACATATCTTTTTGGGAAATTATGAAGCCTATATAGAGGTACATTTAGTTCTTCTAGTTTTATTTGAATTCAGAAGGAGACCAAAAATAGCTTTTATTGCAACTCCTCTTTTAGAATACTTATAATTTTTATTATTTTTAATATTTTGATTTAATATAAATAAATTAGAATTTGTGTTCAGTTCAGCATTGAAAAGACTAATATAAGAACGTACTAATATAAGAACTTATTAATATAAGAATGAAACATTTGTTATTAAAAATTTGAAAGACAGTAAATATTAACAATTCAAAACGTTGGCCTCTTTCATTATTACTAAAAATATAATCTTAAAATTGTAAATCTTAATGTAAACTTTAAAATTTTTTAAATAATATAAATTTAACTAAATTTAACAAAAGAGGATACAGAGTGATTAACAAAGCGCAAATGTAATGTTAATTCTACAAGAAATCGATAGTCTTAAGTCTTATCGATGAATCGGCGAAATTGATCAACAGCCAACTTGTACGAATTAAGGGTGCAGACATAATAGAAGGAATAAAGAATAAGAAATTTTAACCTCAGAAATCGAATATGTAGTGTTTTTGATAGAATGAAATTTCTTATTCTTTATTTCAAATTCTTTATTCTTTCTATTATGTCTGCACTCTTAAGGTGTCTTTTGCTGCTCACACTGACAGTATCTACGACAAAAAAGACCAGATGATGTTGCAATATTAGAGCGACAAATTTATGTACAAAAAAAGAATAAGAACCGTTGAATTTGACATATTTGAGCGACAGATTTTACATCTTGTTTGTGTTTTTCATGTGTTCTTTGCAATGTAACTCTCGCTGAATTAAACAATTATTAGCAGTTAATCAGTTATTAGCTAGATTATTCCAATTCCATTATAGAGTAGAGAATAAGAGACCGAACTAGGCTTTGAAAAGTGTGATCAAGTTCCTGAATTGATATTGGTAGTGCTTGATAGGCGTTTGAATCGCAACTCCTCTCATATACTATACGCTTATGCACACACAACCAAAAACTAATCTAATCTAAAACACATAACCTAAAACTAGAGATATTATTCTTTGATACCATGCTCTGACAATAACAGGAAGACGTAAATTGTCATCTGAATGAAGCATTCTTGATATAAAATTGGTATGGCTTACCGTGCAAATTGCGAGAACGTATAGTGGAAAGAAAGCGACATCTTGATCGAACTAATTCAGATGATCATTTTTGACTACGTTTTTTGACGACCTCGTCTATGTAAGTTCGGCCTCCTGTTCTCTATATTTCATAAATTTCATCAAATTCTTTTATCTGGCTCAACAATAAAGGAAAATAATAAATTAGGTTATATATTGGATTGGAAGAAAAGTTCTGCGGATTTTTTAATAAATGACATTAATGTCAAAAAATAGACATCATGTGTCGTTCAAATATCAGTCTATCACATATTTTTTAAGAAGTCACATTACATTTGACATTTGGCAGAAGTTTTTTTTTTGGTCGAATGTGTTTTCTGTGTGTGGCACATAAATAAAATGGAAGAGCAAAAATTGCATTTTCGTTATATTTTTTTGCTGTTTTTGTTCTACAAACTAAGATTAATTATCTTATTGATCAAAAAGGTAAGAAACAAACAGCAAGAAACAGGAAATAAAGAGCATATTGTAGAATTAGCCTAAATGCGAAATATGCGCCATGTATGGTAGGGATCCTAAAGCGAACTATGACGAAATCACCAGAAATCGCACTGCGTGCCACGCTTTTAAAGTTACTAGATCTATAAAGTACCGCAATTGATTTCAGAACTGATGCGTCAAAATGGCCAAAATGCACATAGTACATGATTTCAAGTACACATTGGGTACAGTTGCGTTATGGTGATCATACATGTAATGTGTACTTTCGTGTTCCTGAACAGTTCTGAATTGTACTTACATGTATCCTTAGTGCACTTTTATGTATTAAACTTCTACAGCAAATAAATCCGTATTAAACTAAAAAATAATTAAAATATAACATAAATTAAACATTTCGTACATATTCTTTTGGTCATAAATAAACTAATTACAATTCAAAAACATTGATTTATATATTTGACGGATTCATTTTCCCAAATAAAATACGTATACAAATTAATTTGAAATGACCGCGTTATGCGTCAAAATGGATGCGAGTTTGCGATAGATCTAGTAACTTTAATACAGACGGCTTTAGGACTTTAGGACTTTAATACGTGTAAGGTAGAATTTATACCGAGAACAGCAAAAAATTTTTCTTAAAATTTTAATTTCATATTTTTTGTCGTTCTCGGCATAAATTTCACCTTAGACATACATTATAGCATATGCGTATATTTTAATCGTGAAAAAGGGATTTTTCAAATCTATAAAAGAGAAAAAAGTAATTGTTAAAAAATTACGATTTAATCGCGGTAATGCAAATGGTATTAAGATCACCTTAATCTGGTTGAATTGATGCTATGATTGGATTTGATTATATCTATCAATCTGTTTTTTTGTGACTTAATTTTGATAAAAAATGAATTTTGACATTTCTTATATTTAATGGCTGAAAAGGACTTCAAAACCAATCATTAATTGATATCATCACATGATTTAATTAAAGGACTTTTTATTGCTACATTTGCAGTTTATTAACCGCGTATTTTCAGTTGTCTTGTTTGATTAAATATATTGTTTGTTAAAAATTTATATAAAAATAAATAAAAAAGTTATTTTAACAGTAGAAGACAAATCAATCGTAAAATAAAAAATAAAAAATAGTCTTGTAATATTTTTTAAATTATAATTTTCAAAATAATATATTTAATTTAAAAATAATTATAAATATATTACAATATTATTGTATAGTATAAAAAAAATCACATAAAATATTAACAGACTTACGAGATGTGTCATTATTAGTGAACATCGTACTTGATTCATTTGTCCTTTGCTGTATTATCTATATATTAATAAAAATTGTACAATATTAATAAAGAAAATAATTAGAATATTAATAAATATTTATACCTTTTCAATGATTGAATGAAAGGAATTTAAACACTCTTGTTGTTTGCCTCTCCATGATGTGAAATTAAATATAATATCAGGAACCAAGAGTACATTTCGAAATCTATATTGCCAAATTTGTCTTTGACTGAAAAACGATTTTTAAAAATAAATTTTTATATATGAGTGATATATTGCTATAATAATATATTTATTATGATTATTAACTTTCATAAATATATTGGGAGTACAAATTAGTTCGGTCCGTTTTTTTGTGTTTAAAAATGCATTTATTTCAAAACAAAATGAATGAACAGATCAATTAAAATATTGTCCATCGCTGCCTACTACTTTTTCCCATCTCTCAGGCAATTTTCGAATTCCATCTCGAAAAAATGATCGTTTTTGGAAGCGATCCACAATTTTGGAGCCAATTTTCGATTTCTGCGAAAGAAGTGAACCGGTGACTTGCCAAATTGTGCTGCATCCTTCGGAACAATCAGTAATCAGAAGGAGCAATGTCCGGAAAATAATAATAATAGTTAAGTAATACCCGGCGGGTAAAACATCCCATTTGAGCGTTTCCAAATATTTTTTTACGACTTTAGCGACATGAGATCGAGTGTTGTCATGAAAAAGAATAACTTTATTATGTCTTTGTTCTTATTCCGGCTAATGCACGGGTCAAACGAATCAATTGTAGCCGATACCGATTGCCCGTAATGGAATCGCCAGGTTTTAGCAGTTCATAGTAAACAAGACCCTTTTGGTCCCACCAGAGCATGATCTTCGAACCATGAATGTTCGGCCGTAATGTTGATGTTAAGGTCGATGGCAACGATTGACCGGGCTTAGCGTAGTATTTTTTCTTTTTGGGGTTGTCGTAGAATATTCACTTCTCATCTCCAATCACAATCCGATGCAAAAAAACCTTTTCTCTGTCTTTGAATCAGTTGTTCGCAAGTGAAAAATCGCCTTTCAACGTCTCTTAGTTTCAGTTCACCCAATTTCTTTATTTTTGAATCATTTCCATGACTCTCAATAGTACAGAAACGGTTTGTTGAGTTACCCCCAATGATTCTGCAAGCTCCTCTTGCGTTTGACTCTGATCTTCTTCGAGTAATGCCTCTAATTCTTTGTCTTCGAATTTTTTTGGCTGTCCAGAGCGAGGCTTGCCTTCAACGCTGAAATCTTCATCCTTGAAACGTCGAAACCCGAAATTTCCTACATGATTTATCAATTGGAGCAGTGTTACCATAAACTTCGACAAGCATTCGATGGGCTTCAGCCGCACTTCCAATTAAAGCAGAAAATCAACCCTCCCACAAATGCTACTTGGTTAACACAAAATTTGACATTTCAAACATAGTAAAAATCAAGGTTTTTGTATGAAACTCAAAACGATATAAACTGAATTATTAATAGATGTTTAACCTCTCTGAAACCGCCCTCTGAAAATCAGCTGTCACTATGAACCATTCACAACAGCTGGAGCCATCTTTAGAGAAACGGACCGAACTAATTTGTACTCCCAATAATTTTTAAAATATCTTTTTTCAATTACATTACAATCTCTATTTAAAAGATGTACAAAGTAATTTAAAATAACCTTATGTGCTTCAAGGGGTACATTTTTAATCATATTCTGAGCCGATTTTTGGTTACAAAATTTGGTAACAAAAATTTGTTAATTTTCAAAACACAAAAAAATAGAGTATCATGAGCGAAATACAGAAGATATAAAGCAGAAGCGGTGCAATCACATGCAGATATTACATAAGACACTTGTTAAGATCAATGCAATGACATACAACAGTACATACATAAATTTCTTTTTTTTCTTTCTAATTTAATTTAGAGGGAATTATTATTGGAAGTACAAATAAGTTTCCGCTGTTTTTTATCAAAAATTAAGCATTTGTGAAAGAACGGTACATAATGTTTTATTCAAAGTAATGGCCATAGCTAGCCACTACTTTTTCCCATCTTTCTGGTAGCATGTGGATACTGTGTCGGAAGAACGCTCTTTTGAGGCTATCCAATCATCGATACAATTTTTGGTATCTTCATATGATGTGAAGTGCTGTTCAAACAGGTCATGCGTCATCGATCGGAACAACTGGTAGTTGGAAGGAGCAATGTCTGGAGAATACGGCGAGTGAGATAGAACTTCCCATTTGAGTGTTTCTAAGTAGGTTTTGACCGGCGCCGCAACATGTAGTCGAGCATTATCATGCAGGAGAATAATTTTGTCATGCCTGGAGTAGTAGTGAGCGCGTTTTTTCTTGAGTGGTCGGCTCAATCTCATCAATTGTGTTCGGTAGAAAGCCCCAGTAATGGTCTCGTTCGGTTTGAGCAACTCACAATACATGACACCAAGCTGATCCCATCAAATACACAACATGAGTTGTTTTCCATGATTATTCGGCTTGGCTACGAATATTCGATGTTGAAGCATGGCCAGGTGGTCCCCATGATTTCTTCTTCTTTGGGTTATCGTAGTGGATCCATTTTTCATCACCAGTGACTATACGATGTAAAAAACCCTTTCGTTTATGTCTGACAAGCAGCATGTGAAAAATCGGCATTCAACGTTTCTCGGCTTCAGTTCATATGGAACCCAATTCCCTTGCTTTTGAATCATTCCCAATGATTTCAAACAATATGAAATTATTTGTTGAGTCACTCTTAATGTAAGTGCAAGTTCTTTTTGCGTTTGGCACGAATCTTCATCCAATAATGCTTCCAATTCCGTGTCTTCGTACACTTTCTTTGTCTTCGATGTCAAATTCATCATTCTTAAACTTTTGAAACCAGTCACAACAACTTCTCTCACTTAAGGCAGCATCACCATATGCTTCTACAAGCAATCTATGAGCCTCAGCTGCAGATTTCTTCAAATTAAAGAAGTAAATCAAAAGTTCCCGCAAATGACCCTTATTCGGCTCAAAACTCGACATTTTCGTACAAAAAAAATATATGATACAAAATCGCTAATATTTCAAGGTTATGGTGTTGCCAGATGTCCAACCTTACGATATGTCGTTTTACATCAAATAATTTTAACTGTAATTTATTAGTGGCGCCGTCTTTTGCAAACGGCGGAAACTTATTTGTATTCCCAATATTACAGAATGATTGTATTGAAACCAAAAGTTATCGGATCATATCTGGAATAAATTAATTTAATATAAGAATATATAGTATGTGTATTATTTAAAACATCCAACTTTGACCGATCATGGCTTCTTTCGTATTTCAAATACTTACCGTTATTCAAAAAACTGTGTTATCGTTAACATTACTCACAAGAAAATGTAACATCCTTACCCATTTATTATCGAAACAAAGTAATTGTAACGGTAACGACGTTACAAACGCGTTACTTATCAATTCTGCAATAACATACCTCCTCAATATTACAGCTCCACATTCAACAATGTAAAGCTTACGAGACACGATGCTTGTTTTCCTGTTGGATTCCTAGCTGGATTAGAATCTTGCAATCGTATTGGCTGTGATAGTGTAACTAATACATCTTCATCGTAGCCAATATAGTGGCCAGAATTTATTCTAGCAATTCAATAAAAAACAAGCATTGTGCCGCTAGCTTAACATGTATTACATACAGGGTTGGACAAAATCATTGAAGTGTATCCGGTAAAAAATTCTTCATGCATAAATGTGTATAAATATACATAAACGTATAAGTGTAAATATTTATAAACATGTATAATTATATCGAAAATACGTCCATACATGTTCATACATCCCTCTTTCTTTTATAAAATTATTTTTCAGTGTAATAGAAATAATAATAGAAATAATAATAGTGTGAAAACATAACAAATAATTACAGGGATAATTTTCGCATTGTTTTTTTAGAAAAAAAAAACAAGTTTGGTAAAATGTAAAAAAATTGTTCATATACAATTATATATAATTTTGATAATTATGTATAGGGAAGCACTTTCCGATGATCTTGATCTTAACATATGTGGCCAAGGTCATGACCCCGAGTGATCTTTAAAAGATTTTAACCCGCGATTGTCCTTCGTTAAAAAGTTATTTAAAAAAAGGTTAAAAAATAACGTAATATTATATTTCTGCTATACATACAATATTAAATACTATTTTACATAGATTTTGACTTTCAACACGAAGGGATCTCACCCCATCTTTCTCCTTGCTTAAGCGACGCATGACTTTCATAATTGTACTGTTGCACGTGGATTTCAATGTTGTGCAACTATTATGGAAGTCGTGTGCCTCTTAAGCAGGAGAGGGGGAGGGGATGAGAGTCGCTTGGTGTGAAAAGTTGTGCGCTCCTTATACAATAATTAGCAACTTTGATTGTTAATAACTTTTTAACAAAGGACGACCGCGGACTAGAATCTTTTGAACTCACTCGGAATCATGACCACATATGTCAAAGACAAGGTCATCGGAAAGTGCTCCCCTATATTACTTAATTACCATAATTTTATACAGAGTGTTTCAGAAATAGTTGGCCAAAAGAGCATATTCCACTCATTGTAAGGATGAAAAAAAGTCATATAAACATGGGTTCGGAAACGCTTCTTTCCCAAATTATAAACATTTTTTATTTTCTACTTATACCTATAATTTATTTTATGCTTATATCTATATTTTTGAGCATTATAAGGACATATTTCATATAAAATTATATATGTTTATGGATATTTATACATGTATGTTTATGTATATTGTACATAATATACACATATTTATACATGCATATTCATGCATAACAAATTTTTTACCAGGTATTTGAAATACAAATTGTATTTTAAATACAAATATTTGAAATGTATCCTTGATTATATTTATATTGTTAAGAATGAAATTATAACTATAAAATTATATATTGATGTTATGTTGCTGTTAATTGATATTGACTGACTGGTGTTGTAAGTTGTACTTTAAAATTTGACACTGGAAGTATTACGAAATATGTTCGAATATAAATTAAAAAGTTTAGAATAAAATACATACCTTGCACTTATTTTCCACCATTCATCTATTAAATTCCTTTCCATCTTGACACCCATCATGGTATCTTTACACACAGCAACATAAAAAAAACTTTTGAATCAATATATTAATTATGTAGAGTTTTTTAGAAACAAAAAATATTTATTTGTCCATTAAATTCGAAAATATTATGAAAATCGAGATAAAATCATTAAGATGAAAATCATTAAGACTGAAAATCACAAAATATTTTTTTTAAGATTTATATATACAAGGTGTCCGGTAAGTTTTAACAAAGTGCTTTATATAGACGCAGAACACAGATCGCAAGTGAAATATATTTCAAATTGTAATAGATCGCAGACTGTAATATATAGGACGCAAGATGCAGGATGCGAAATATATATATACTTATATATATAATTATATATACTTTCATATAATTATACATAATTATCTATAATTTTATATATATAATTACAGTTATATATGAAATATTTTTTCCCGGGAATAAATAGTAAATAATGATTTTCATAATTTTCCCTAAACCTACAAATAGTAATCTAATAAAATTCTAGAAAATTCTCACAAACAATTTCCAATGATTAATTTACGCAATTATGTAAAAAGTAAATTTTGTAAAAGTATTAAATTTTTAATATCCTTTTTTAATTTCATATAATTTTTTTCTTATGAATAATAATTAATTAATAATTAAAATTAATTTTTTTTATATTGTATACAATCTTTTGATTCTTTAAATTTTTATAATTTCGATCTTTTTTTGTAATTGTTTTTACAAAACTATATACGTGTTTATTTAAAAGTAGAATAAATTGCATTGTCTTACCACATGCAATTTTTAAGGTACATCTGCAAAGATGGTCAAGACATTCAATTTCGTTTTCACTTTGTGCAATTTTTTCTAAATCTTCAGTAAGTATTAAAGATTCTTGAACGAATATGTTAAAATATTCTTTCATCGGCATCATACCAAATGCTGGAGCTATTATTTTTCGACTTTCAGTCCATGTAGATTCTAAATCAAATATTACAACAAAATAATAAAAGAGAAAGAAACAAAAGCTTTAATTAATAATAATAAAAAATTATTTTAAAATAAGCTACTTAATAGCTTTGTGGCATAGTTATCAAAGTGCAAACAAAAATATCTTACATGAAGAAAAAAACTTATTAGGATTTATTAGAAATTAAAGTGAAATACAATATAAAAATAAATGCATAATGTCGTTCATGTTGCATTCTCTATTTTACATTGTAAAATAAATAAATAGATGATTATAAAAGGATAGTCTTTATTGTCAACATTTTTTAGTATAAATCTATTAATTAAATAAGTTATACAATTAAATAAATATTCTATTTGTCTAAGTATATCTTACCAGAAGCTGTCAGTAATCCCATGTCAAATACTGGTTTTAGACAGTTATATACAATACTTTTATCCAAACTATGGCGGTTTTTTAAAACAGCCTACAACATCACACATTTATTAGCATTTACGTATGTTTGCTTCAATAAAATAATTAATATATATTAATATTAATATATGGCGAAAAAATTCATGTGAACAATTTCATATTTTTACATGTTGAAGAGTTACATAATCCACAAAATCGTAAATAAGTGTAGAATTCGTGTGAAACTGTTTACTTATACATAGAGGGTAGTCCATTTTAATCTTTTTGCGCTAATAACTCGGAAAGGAAATATTTTTCCAAAAAAAATACAAGAAAGGAAAGTTATGTGATTGAGGAGGGGGAGGGGAGTGAATATGTTAGGATCTTAAATTTGACCTTGAAAGCATATTTCAAAGTTAGAAGATCAACTTTTCATATGGAATCCTTTCTTATTCATTGCATATTCTTTAACACATTTCGAGAGCTTTTCAAAACACTATAATAACATTTTTTTTCATGAAATATTTTTTGAGTTGCAAGGCTTGAAAGTTAAAATATCGTCGGCATTAGCATTATTTAAGGTATCTGACCGACGATTAAAACCTCTTAAATGTTGTTCAGACTCGCGATCTGGATAACAAATAGATAGATAGATAGATAGATAAAAAATTAAAATAAGAGATACAACCTTCAAAGGCCTTGATCTTGAAATATTATCCAGGACATAATCCTGAACAACATTCAAGAGGTTTTAATCATTGGTCGGATATCTTGCGTAATGCCGGCGGTATTGTAACCTTCAAATCTGGTAACTTGAAAAATACGTAATGGAAAATAATTTTATTGCAACGTTTTGAAAAGCTCTTAATACCAATTTAGATTCTGTCATCAAAAATAAGATTCCATTCCATTAAAAAAAATCGATTTGATTTTGGCGACGCCCAAGGTCAAATCAATAGTACTTTCTTATGTCCTTCTCCGAACCATATAACTTTTTGTTTGAAATATTTTTCCGTATCTACCATCTAATTTTAGAGAGAAATCTTAATGTATTATTTAAAATGGGACATCTTGTATATATATATTAAGCGTACAACTTTGCTTCCGCCGTTTTCCTATAGATGGCTTTAGCGGTAAGTGGTGATCGAAAGAAATAGATCATAGACGTCATACAATAAACTTGGGCATCTGTCAATATAACCCCATAGAAACATTAGTCGATTTGTGTCTGCATCATAAAGTTATTCTCGATTGAAAATGTCAGTTTACGAGCCAAATTCTCGTCATTTGCGGGAGGTTTTAATTTTTTGCTTCAATATGAAGAAATCTGCTGCTGAGGCTCATCGAATGCTCTCAAATACTTATGGTGAGGCCGCTATTAGTGAAAGAACGTGTCGTGAGAGATTTCAACGCTTTAAGAACGGTGATTTTGACGTCCAAGGTCATGCTCTGTATTTGGTGGGACCAGCTGGCGTAGTGTATTATGAACTGTTAAAACCGACTGAAACAATCACAGGCGATATCGGTATCGAACGCAATTGATGCGTTTGAGCATTGAAAGACAACGGTCGCAATACAACGAGAGACACGATAAAGTGATTTTGCAACATGACAATGCTCGACCCCATGTTGCGAAAGACATACTTGGTCATGACATACTTGGAAACGTTGAAATGGGAAGTCCTACTCCACCCGCCGTATTCTCCGGACGTTGCTCCTCTGACTATCACTTGTTTCGATCAATGGCACACGGCCTGGCTGACCAGCACTTCCGGTCTTATGAAGAAGTAAAAAATTGGATCGATTCGTGGATAGCCTCAAAAGATGACCAGTTTTTTTCGACGCGGGATTCGTACGCTATCCGAAAGGTGGGAGAAAGTAGTGGCCAGCGATGGACAATACTTTGAATCATAAATGTATAACCAGTTTTTTACAATAAAGCCTCGAATTTCGGAAAAAAAACGGCGGAAGTAAAATTGTACACCTAATATATACATAACTGTCTTCAATGAACCTTTGGTTGAAACATCAAGTCATAGAGTTAAAATTTCATATGCTGTTATTGAAACATTTCAATAATAAATTACTTATGATGTAAGTAACGATGCCTTTCCTTAATAGTCATATAAATATATAGTCATATAAAGAAATAGGAATGTCAAGTAGCATATATACCCACACAGAAAAAAGAGATATTCAGTTAAATGAGTTTCAGTTAGAGCACAACATGTAGCCTGTTCACACTAACTTGAAGCGCTGTTTACATTAACAAACTTTCGGTTAGAGGAACCGAAATTTTCTATCAAGTATACTGTCATTATAGCGAACCATTCGGTTACTCGCACAGAGTGCGCGAAATGTTAAATTCGGAGATTTATATCGATCTGCGAAATCCCGACAATTTGGTCACTTCAGCGTCTCCTTAAGATCTTGGGATCTTAAATATAAGATCCAATTGTGAATACTGATCTGTTTCGCATCGTGAAATTGGTACTGAATCTTTGAGTCTTGCATAAAGAAAGATTCAGTACTAATTTCACGACGCGAAATAGGCCGGTATTTGTAGTCAATTCTTACATTTAAAATTGTCTTAAATACAGTTGTCTTAAGATGTCATAAGTCAATCCGAGGACTATATTAGCATTATCTTAAGACATTATTTAAGACATTATTTAGTTTTAAAATAAAAACGGACTATGAATCTCCTATATTTCGTGTTTCACAGTTGATAGTTTCTATGAATAGATGAAAGGACAGAGATTTAGAAAGAGACACTGCACATACCATGCGAAGCGATTCCCATCTCATCCCTCCCCCCCCCCCATAGCCTATACAGTACATGGAGTGTTAGAAATTTATGTAACATTTATGAGATTTGTTGATAACTTTTTAACAAATGGCGAGCGATGGCTAAAATTTGTTTAAGGTCATAGGGTCATGATCCTATATCTGCATAATTATCGTGTGTCGATGTTGACGGAGGAATTTTTTTAAAGCATTAAATAAAATAATATTAAATAACATGTGTACTACGATGTTTTATTACTTTAATATCGTATAAGGTGTATGTCGTATAAGTATATGTAAATATCCCAGTAACTGAATATATAAGCGTTAAGGTTGTCATAAATAATACAATTTATAATATATTAGAAGGTTTTTTTAATATAAATATTTATATTAGGTGTACAACTTTGCTTCCGCCGTTTTTTTTTCCGAAATTCGAGGCTTTATTGTAAAAAACTGGTTATACATTTATGATTCAAAGTATTGTCCATCGCTGGCCACTACTTTCTCTCATCTTTCGGGTAGCGTACGAATCCCGCGTCGAAAAAACTGGTCATCTTTTGAGGCTATCCACGAATCGATCCAATTTTTTACTTCTTCATAAGACCGGAAGTGCTGATCACCCAGGCCGTGTGCCATTGATCGAAACAAGTGATAGAGGGAGCAACGTCCGGAGAATACGGCGGGTAGGGTAGGATTTCCCATTTCAACGTTTCCAAGTATGTCATGACCAAGTATGTCTTTCGCAACATGGGGTCGAGCATTGTCATGTTGCAAAATCACTTTATCGTGTCTCTCGTTGTATTGCGACCATTGTCTTTCAATGCTCGGCTCAAACGCATCAATTGCGTTCGATACCGATCGCCTGTGATTGTTTCAGTCGGTTTTAATAGTTCATAATACACTACGCCGAGCTGGTCCCACCAAATACAGAGCATGACCTTGGACGTCAAAATCACCGTTCTTGAAGCGTTGAAATCACTCACGACACGTTCTTTCACTAATAGCGGCCTCACCATAAGTATTTGAGAGCATTCGATGAGCCTCAGCCGCAGATTTCTTCATATTGAAGCAAAAAATTAAAACCTCCCGCAAATGACGAGAATTTGGCTCGTAAACTGACATTTTCAATCGAGAATAACTTTACGATGCAGACACAAATTGACTAATGTTTCTATGGGGTTATGTTGACAAATGCCCAAGTTTATTGTATGACATCTATGATCTATTTATTTCGACCACCACTTATCGCTAAAGCCATCTATAGGAAAACGGCGGAAGCAAAGTTGTACACCTAATATTTATTTGAAAACTCAAGACTCTCTTAAGCAAAGAAAAATTATCCGAACCTATTAATGATTATTAATTAAAATGTTTAAATAAGTAATAGAATGCATCAACCAGTAGTCGCCCAACAAACGAGAATGAATTGAAATTTAAATGGATTGAAATTTTTTTTATCAAAATGCATTTTAAATAGCGAATACTTTTTTTGGATTTAATTGGATTTAATTGGATGCAATTAGATTGAAAAACTGCATTTCCTATTTAAAATTTTGAATTGAACAGTTATATTCACAATTGTGTTATGCACAGAAAAAGCTAATATTATTTTTAGATTGAAAGGCATAGAGATATGCTCCATGCAATTCCCATAAATAAATAAAAATGCATTCAGGATTGAAAAGCATTCATTTTAACATTCGTGAATCAATATTTCTGAAAATCTGAATCCATTTCAATTCATTTCAATCTCGTTTATTGGATGGTTAGCCGGTCGGCCTGAGTCGTAATTATCCCAGTGTCCGACTATAATTAGAAAATTGGTATGCTGATGGGACATATTAATATAAATAGATGTTTAATGACAAAAGACAACTAATTCAAATGGATTTTTAAGGTAAAAAGCATTTGAGACTAATATTAATTTAAACAAATAAAGTTTTGTGTAACTGTCCGGACATAGGTATTGTCCGGTCTCAGTAACTGGACTTACACAACACTTTATGTATTCAAATTAATATTAGTCTCAAATACGCTTTTTAAAACGTAATAATATAATTTAATTATATTCTTTAAATGCAATTAAATTATAATACAGTAATAAAAAAAATATTTGAGATTAATACAATAATAATAAATTTTGTATAAGTGGCTGGACATAAATACATGTGCGGTTACTAGGATAACTGCGTTTATCTTAACTCCGAAACCATTCAGAATCGGACATATATGATTGTTACACATTTATGATTTATTTTCATGTGCTGAAATCGCTGTAGCATTGTATGGAGAGACACATTAAATAATATATATAATTACACATTAAATTACACATTAAATTACACATTAAATAATATATAAGATAGCTAAGTTGATAAATATTTATAAGTGACAGAATGCAAATGTTATTTTTTACCTTTATTTGGTCTAGTTCATGCACTACGATGAATAAATATGGGCCTAGGCATATTCGAAATGGAGATGAATAAGTTTCAGTGAACTTAGTCCAAACTTT
>NW_012130066.1:7418758-7433062 GCF_000143395.1 Atta cephalotes | reverse complement strand
TATATATATATATATATATATATATATATATATATATATATATATATATATATATATATATATATAGTTATGAGATTATTCGCGAAATTTATTATATTATTGAAATTTTTGCTCATATCAAGATACACATTTTTAAGTACTTCTAAAAGAATTAGACCTTTTATAAGTATATAACATAACATTCTATTAAACTTTAATGCAATTTTCAATTTGTTAATAATTTAATATATTTTATTTGGTGTTAAGTTTTTTGCAATTACATATATATATATCATTTTTATAAAATTTTTACAAATAGTACTCGCGAGTTCATCAAACGGTGTAAAGATATTTAATTAATTGATATTTAATTAGATATTTAATTAATTTATAAAATATTGAATCTTTATTAAAATTTAATTCTGTTTCTAATCATTATAATATTGAACTAATACATCAAAGTTAATATAACGGTAAATTTTGTTTTGAAGAATTTAATTTAAAAAATTGTTTACGTTAATTATACAGAATATTTGATAAGTAACGATAAATAAGGATAGAGCAGACTATGTCGAAAAGTCCTCTACCATCTATTTATAATTTTTCGCAAAGATTAATTATTAAAAATCGTTGAATATTAATTTTGAATAATTTTTTACTCAAGTACTAGCAATTTTATAGAAAAACAGCCAGTGACAAAAATTGTTTATTTTTTTATCTGAAAATTTTTTCAGAATTTTTTAGTTTCGCATTTTCTAATGTTAGTCAACATTAAAAATGCATCGGATATCCGAAAAGTAGAGTCTCTCTAAATTTGGCCCATGGGGCGATAAGAATGGAATTATAGAGGCCAAAATTATAGAATACTCTCTCTACAGCGCGAGTTTACTAATCACCGTACTTGTGCGAACACAGTTGCGCATGCTAATCTGTTAAAATGTACTACAGTGTATATAACCTTAGCAAAACAAGTCATATGTACATATGTGTCACATTATATATCATAAAAAAACACACTACACAAATAAGAAGAAAAACACATTACACAATAGAAGGAATAAGGAATTAGAAATAAAGAATAAAGATTTCAATCTATCAGAAATCGGATACACCGGAATATACGGTTTTTGATAAGTTAGTATCGTTATTTCTTATTTCTAATTCTTTATTCCTTCTATTGTGGCTGCACCAATTTCCGACAGATTAAAATTCTTATTCTCTATTCTCTGTTCTCTGTTCCTTTTATTGTAAGGAGCCTCTAAAAGTACATGTGAGGAATGCAAAGATTACAGAAATCAAATTTAGAGAGACTCTACTGTACTAAAAAGTTGATTGAAAAGTTGATAAGAAAATTCTGAAAAAAATTTTTAGAGTTCAATGAGAAGAAAATAAACAATTTTTGTCTCCAATTGTTTTTTTGTAAAATTGATAGAACTTGAATAAAAAATTATTAAAAACCAATATTCGGATTTTTAGTGATTGATGTTTTGTTAATTATTACGAAAATTGGTAGAGAATTTTTGACTCAAATTTGGTCCGCTCTACCTATGCGAGAGTTTTATATACACATTTTTTACTTATCACATACCCTGTGTAATCTTTTATAAACTGAACAAATCTATTACCCATGGAATTATATCGGTATAAAAAAAGAAAAATGCCGATAAATGGTAGGCTTAGTGGTTCAAGTAACGGTTTCATCGTTAGAAAGGCAAAAAACAAACGATAATTTTGAACAAAAAAACTTATTGCAACACATGTTAAACTTAATGCAATAATAACAAACAACATTATTCCGAGTAACGAACTAGTAATACTACTTAGTAACGGTATTATCGCACTGCGAATGCCGTTTACTTTGTGATGATTTTATAATATTTTCCCCCTCACTCACAAGCAAATTTAAGATATTTCTTCAGTTACAATCGCGTTAGAAAATTAATCGTACAACCTACGAATATGCCTTTCCGTGCGTGCTCTCTGAAGAGAGGAACTTTTGAAGTGAATGTACACACACACACACACACACACACACACACACACACACACACACACACACACACACACACATATTTGTCCTATCTGTGTGCACGAACACTAGCATTGAAAATAATTGAAATGTGGCAGCAACATGTCCCTGTTTCCCTGCTCAACGTGCGAAAAAGAGAATTCCATCAAATTACAAATTTAAGCTACTCTAATTCAAAAACGCAGGACCTCTTCATTTTTTTTTATAAGAGTTTTATAATATTTCTACATTATATATTTATTATTTTTAAAAACATCTGTAGAAGATTTTCGTCGTAAAATATTAAAACATTATTTCAACAAGGCTTAACATAGGAGTTTACGTGTTAAAAGCTGAAATTTTGAAAGTGAATGGCTACGTTTCGTTCCATGCATTGATTGCAGTGATTGCATGATAGATATGCATGGAGAACATGGAAGACAGCCCATTTCCCATTCACTGTTCATGCGCGCATGAGAACAGTTAGATGTCTATGACTCGCAGCGCAAGACAGTGCATGGATTACGCTCCCAAAAAAGAGAACGTAGTCCATGCGCAGTTCATGCGATATCTATGTGCGAGGATTATGTCAGCTATTATAAGTAGGAAAGAATAACTAATTCTATTGTTATTAAATAACTATTTCTATGGTTATTAAATAACATTATTGTGTGAAAAATCACATTTCTTTGAAAATGAAAAACTTCATGTTTACAACAATTAAGTATAATATTAAACATATCCGATGCTGAATTCATAGCAGCAACTGTAGTAATTTCGATAAAAAAATTGTTTCTGCATAAATATATATAAATATGTATATATAAATATGTATAAATATTTATAAGCATATATAATTGTATATAAAATATATAATTATTATAATATATATTTATTATACATATATAATTATATATGTTCACATATATTTATTCACTTTTTTTTCTTTTTAAATTTCTTTGTAAAATTATTTTTTAATATAATAAAAATAATAATAATGAGAAAATGTTAAAAATAATTAAAGGAAAATTTTCGCGGACAATTGTTTTAGAAAAAAATCAAGTTTAGAAAAATGTAAAAAAATTATTCATATACACATAATTATATATAATTTTACATATAAAAAATTATCAGCAATTTTTCTCCAGATTTCTTTTTTAAAACAAATAATGAGAAAATAATAAGAAAAAATATTAATTTTTTTAATATCTTTATTATTGTTATTATTTTTATTGCACTTGAATAAAAAATAATTTTACAAAAAAAAGATGTACGAGCACATGTATATATGGACATATTTCATATGTAAATATATATATGTAAATATATATATTTATAATTATTTATACATGTTTATGTAGATAGTAGATACATATCTTATACTCATGAAAAATGTTTTACCTGAATTAACATATAAGTTTTGTAATCTTGAATATCAAGATTCCTTAAAAAACAGCAATATATTTATTTCATGCTTATTAGAATTATGTTTAGACTTACATAATCGTATGCATAAATTGCATAGGATCCGTTCCGTTTCTCTATGCGTTGCATGCGCATGGAGAAAAAAAATTGAGCTAATGCGCGCATAGAATGCGCTGCGTTTCATGCGGTCCATGCGTGAAACGGAACGCACCCAATATTTCCATTTCGACACCGCTAGGATCTCTTTAAAATTTTAACCATAGATAAAATTATTTTAAACATAATCTAAATTTCAAAACAATCTGTAAAAACTTAATTTCTCGAAGAAATACTTTAATGAGCATTACATTTTCATTATTAAAAAATAAAAACATATCTAACATAAATAATGATTTTAAATAGATTACAATGTATTTTTCTGCATATAAAAATAGTTGTTTCAATTTACTTATATTAATTTTCTTATATTAATTTTTTATAAACAACATAATCAAGATAAAAACATACACATTTCGACTTCAAGATCCTCTTCACAAACAACTAGGTTTTTTTTCGTATTTTATATGTTAATAGTTTACATTCGAATGCGCTATCATTATGTAATTTTGTTATTTATAGTTTAAGTAAATTTCTTTGAATTGAATTTAAACTTCACTTTGAATAAATGGTATATAAAATACACACGAATAACCAGTGTTGGCTCAAATTGGCATTTTATTTATTAATTTTTAGATTTTTCTTTAGAGCCTATTAATTATCTTGTTTATAAAAAATTGATGTAAGAAACATAAAATAAAACAATTATTTTTATATGCAGAAAAATATATTCTAATCTATTTAAAATTATTATTTATAAATATATTTTTATTTTTTAATAATGAAAATGTATTCATTATTATTCATAATAATTTTAAATATATTACAATGTATTTTTCTAGTTAAATCTAGTTTTTGTACTGAAGAGGACCTTAACTGCAGAAACATATATGTTTTAATATTCACTTTGAATAAATGATATAAAATATACACGAATAATGTTTGATTCAAATTGGCATTTTATTTATTATTTTTTTAAGTTTGTATAAAATCACGCGCAAAATTATTTGCATTGAATGGAAAATGTTAATTGAATAGAATGTCATATAAAAAACTAATATATATCTATAGATAAGTATTAAAAATTGAAAATTATAAATTATTGAAAATTAAAATTATTACATATCGAGGTAATATATCCCACTTATATCAGTTATAAAGTTCATGCTATTATTATTCCACTGCATTATAACCATTTGTAGGCAACTACAACGATATTTCATTCAATCCGATGTCCTTTCTCTTTGGTATGCTCATCATGCTAATGTCCTACTTTCCGATTATTGACAAGCTATAAATGTCGACTTGTTTTAGTTGTTAGTCAGTATTATCCAGGGGCAGCGAAGTAAAATTTTTCAGTGTATGGCGTTTCCGAAGATAGATTGAGGGAGAGAAAAGAAGGGATAAATATATTTCTTCATACATATCTTTTCTACACGGCAAAAGTAGCCGTGTTATTTTTTTTAAATAAAATTATTAATGCTCCTCCATATTTAATTTATCGACTATTTCTCGATAAATGTACAATGTTACAATATGATTTACATTTTTGTTTTATTGTCGATCGAAGATAACTTTTTAAATAAGAAAATGATCTTTCATTCGAACAAGTTGATGTAGAAATCGTTAAAAGAATAAATTTTACGTATTCTGATACAAGATCTCTGATCTCGAGAGTGTCACGTAAAAATTGCATTACATCCTTCAAGCAATGCAGTGGCATTTTTCGTATGTTTGTAAATTACAATTTCTAATTTCTAAATTTCTTCCCGACCAAATATCATACAGACATGAAATTCAATGTATGGAATTCCATACATTGAATCATTCAGTATGGAGTACTCTATACCAATCATACTGGAGTCGCTCATGATGTCATCTTTGCATAGTAACGAATCTTAACTTATCTTAACTTATCGATTGTTTCCTTTTTGCCTTTTAAATTAAATAACGAGTTAACTTTAGAATTCAAAAATCAAAGAATTTCAATTAAATTTAAAAAGTAATATACTTAATCTGACACTGACTGGCCAACAAGTCAAGAACTAGTTTTTGACTAAATTATTATTGTTTGCAATATAGCGTTTTATGTTCGTGGTGAGCTTCCTTATTTTCATTGTGAATTAAATTTATTTTAAAAATTTTTTCAAATTTCATCTCTGATATATTCTAAAAAATTTCTTCTCTTTTCTTTTTAACATTCATTTGACTTTAATTATGATGTATGATTTTGTATAGTGGAAGCATAAAAAAAAATTCTCTTGGCAATTTTTGGCGTGATTCAGGTTATGCTGGAGTTCCATGAAGCGTATCGCGTAACCACGTAATTAATCAGTAATTAATAAAGATGCCATCATATGTGGCGTAACTTGCGTAAACGTAACTTGCGCATTTTAGTACTAAAAACTAAAATACATTACGCCATTTTGAAAGCCGGCATTCACATAAAACGTATTTCGCGAAATTTAGAAATGCCGAACTAATATAACCAATTGCTGATTAGAATTTCTGTCATATATTCTGATAGAAATGCTAAACCACGATGTAAGAATAATAGGTAATTTCACTCATGTAAAATCATTGTGATTTTTCTGAGAAAACTCCGCAATTGAACAGCAGGTGGCGCGTATATATATATATATATAACACGTATATGTATTATATCTAATCTCATAAACCCTGGAAAAAAATGTTTTATACATAATTATATAAAATTATATATACATTTAAAAAATTATATATAAATATATGTAATTATATGTAATATAATTATATGTAAAACAATTTTTCCCGAGACGTTTCGAGAGACGAAAAAAAAGAACAAATGTTCCTATGAACTTTAGATCTCAAATGCTTTGTTATTAAAATAATAGACACAAATAGATTTAAAATAATGACATGAATATCAGATTATTCAAGCAAATGTATAAAATGATGAAGGATATTTTAAGTATATATTTCTTATAAACAAAAAAAATATCCATCTGAAATTTTTAACTAAAAAAATCATTATTTGATACTATCTTTGTATCTTGGTATTATGTATTACTACTGTAATACTACTGTAATAAATTATATTGATCCATTCTTCCAATAACGAAACATTTGCGACCTAATAGAAACATTTATTCTTTTTTTATCTATATATAAAAATATGCTAAAAGACAAAATTTTATGATAGCAATTTTATTTACTTTGCAATTGACTATTTGAAGCATCAATCTCGTGGATAGTCGAATAAAAAGGATCAGATTGAAAAGGACAAGAAGGAGTCCGATCTCAATGCCGATAAAAATGGAGACACGTCATTAATCTTGGGTAATGCTCAATATGGGTAGAAAAGGCTGGGCCGAAAAGATTAAAACCATAAGAGTATTGGTAGTAAATGTAGGTGACCAATTACAAGATAACAGGTCAAATATTATGTGTACAACTTTGCTTCCGCCGATTTCTTATAGATGGCTTTAGTGGTAAGTGGTGGTCGAAATAAATAGATCATAGACGTCATACAATAAACTTGGGCATCTGTCAATATAACCCCATAGAAACATTAGTCGATTTGTGTCTGCATCATAAAGTTATTCTCGATTGAAAATGTCAGTTTACGAGCCAAATTCTCGTCATTTGCGGGAGGTTTTAATTTTTTGCTTCAATATGAAGAAATCTGCGGCTGAGGCTCATCGAATGCTCTCAAATACTTATGGTGAGGCCGCTATTAGTGAAAGAACGTGTCGTGAGTGGTTTCGCTTCAAGAACGGTGATTTTGACGTCGAAGACCGGCAGATGGAAGAGAGAAGGTTTTCGAAGATGCAGAATTGGAGGCATTACTTGAGCAAGACTCGTGTCAAAATCAAGAAGAATTGGCACGATCATTGGAAGTGACTCAACAAGCCATTTCAAAACGCCTCAAAGCCATGGGAATGATTCAGAAGTAAGGAAATTGGGTGCCGTACGAATTGAAGCCGAGAGATGTTGAACGGCGTTTGTTTGCTTGTGAACAGCTGCTTGAAAGGCAAAGACGGAAGGGATTTTTGCATCACATTGTGACTAGGGACGAAAAATTCATTACGATAATCCCAAGCGCAGAAAATCATGGGGAGTTCCCGGCCATGCTTCCACGCCAAACCGAATATTCACGGTCATGCTCTGTATTTGGTGGGATCAGTTCGGCGTAGTGTATTATGAACTATTAAAACCGACTGAAACAATCACAGGCGATTGGTATCGAACGTAATTGATGCGAGCATTGAAAGACAAACGGCCGCAATACAACGAGAGACACGATAAAGTGATTTTGCAGCATGACAATGCTCGACCTCATGTTGCGAAAATGGTCAAGACATACTTGGAAACGTTGAAAGGGAAATCCTACCCTACCCGCCGTATTCTCCGGACGTTGCTCCCTCTATCACTTGTTTCGATCAATGGCACACGGCCTGGCTGACCAGCACTTCCGGTCTTATGAAGAAGTAAAAAATTGGATTCGTGGATAGCCTCAAAAGATGATCAGTTTTTTCGACGCGGGATTCGTACGCTACCCGAAAGATGGGAGAAAGTAGTGGCCAACGATGGACAATACTTTGAATCATAAATGTATAACCAGTTTTTTACAATAAAGCCTCAAATTTCGGAAAAAAAACGGCGGAAGCAAAATTGTACACCTAATACATTGCTTTATCTTTTCTAATCTGTGTACACGTAAAAACGTAATACTGACTGGTTCCCTTTCAGAGTAATTTTATGATTTTCACATCGATCATGAATATCACGGCGGATATCAGCACAGCCCCTAGTATCGCTCGTAGAATGTAATAAAAATATGATGTTAAAAAGCTCAGTGTCAGCAATACCATAGTATCTGCAAAGTGCAATGTCACATATTATTTTTTTCATTACATCTTTGTTTTGTTCTATATTTTTTTTTTCTTTGTTTCTATATTTACGCCACACGTGTATCTCATATCATTATACAATGCCTCGCTGTCATGTTGCATATTACACACTATCGCGCCAAGATTAGAATCGTAAATTTCTCTAATTATGCACAAAATATTAAGTAATAATAAATTATGATAAAATATAGTAATTTTTAATAAGAAATAATAATTAAAGCTCAACTGTGAATTAAAATAAAAATAATAAAACGCTACAAGTAGGATGACCAATTCTTGAGTCTCTCAGCCAGGAACATCTTTAAAATATCGGGACACAACCAAAAAATTCGAGACTTTTTTAATGCTGTAAGTGCTTTTCAGTGTTGCAAAAACATTTTTCATGCAAATGTAAATTTATTATTTTAAATGTAATAAGTCGAATATCTCAGAAAATGTGGAAAATATGGAAAAATGTTTCAGATAAAAAATTGTATACAGTCTTAAAGAATGTAAATATTGGTAAAATTAATTTAAAAAAAGAATCAATTTTTTAAGGTTATATAAACGGTATCGCCATTTTTTTTAAATGAAATTATATAATTCAATGTTATTTCTCTAATTACTCCGCATATAAAAGTATTAAGGTAAAATTGTCGATAAATCGCAACAGTTATTTTATACTGACACATTTTGATATAAAACGTCAAATATCTCATAATTTTATTAATTTTTTTAATCGTGTCTTACTAAATTTAATAATCGTGTCTTACTTTTATGAAGGGAATTTGAGACAAATCAATTGGTGTAAAGAAAATACATGGTTGCTTAAAAAAAAATAGACAAATGGATATTTTTTGAAATAAAAAACTATCTCCGTGTTATTTACATTTTATATTCATTGTTTCAAGCAGAACAACAAGTCATGATAACGTCAAAATGACATTAAAATGAATCGGAAATGATTGAAAAATGACTTTTAATGATCATTTTAAAATTATTTTGACATTATGATAGCATAACTTATTCTGCTTGGGATTATATAATAAATTGAGACAAATGGCGTCCTGCCAAGAATTATTTCCGTTGCTGAGCGCCCAGCGCGAAGGTCGATGATCGTGGCTCTTTGATGTACTTCGTACTTGGTTTCAACATCATGGCTATTTTGAGAATATGACTGTTTTTTACTAGAAGCATCAGGCTTTCTCGGACGCCAACAACAATCTCTAGCGGAGGTATAATAGCGGAAAATTTGAATTAAAATTTGTCTAGATTTTGGTGACGCACTCTGTATATACTTGGAATCTTTATTTAATACATACTTCATAATAAAAGAGATTGTTTATTTATTTGTAAATTAACTATCGTTTTAATTAAATCGTTCTTGTTATTATAAGTATTTTGTTCATCTTTAAATTTTATTAACTTTATTTTATTAATTGTAATTTAGATAAATATTTTTCGGAACTATCAATCATACACACATACACACACACACACACACACACACGCGCGCGCGCGCGCACGCATGCACGCGCGCAAAGCACAACGATTTTAGCGCGCTAACGTACTATAATTTATGTTACGCATAATAGAATTTTAGAGATAAAAGCACGCTTTTATCGATAAAAGCATTCTGAATACAGACTAAAATCTTTAGTACAGCTGCTTTTTATTGATAATCGATCAGCTGCGAACCTGAGATTCCCGATTTTGATTGGTGACCATTTAGCCAATTAGCAAGCGAATCCTATTTGCACATCTCTTATAACATAGAACTCTGGCTGTGGTCAAAGTCTCGCTTTAAAGCATTTGATGGACCAATTAGAAGAAAGAATTTTACAAACTGACCAATTAAAAAACGCTTCAAAGTATTTGCAGCATTGTGTTGACCATACCCTCTAACATGCAGAAGCCAGCAGATTTCTTTCTGATACCATAATATGTATAGAACTCACTGTTGTCAGCGGCTGTTGAAGTCACTAATGTATTTACTAACTGTAGCAATTACAAAAAATTTTTTTAACGGTCGATACGGTTTACGTTTCGCGAATTTATTTTCTAATAGATTTTGTAACGTTCAACATTTGTGGTAGGGCTGCTTAATCTACGATAAAAAATGAGTTTGTGGGTTGATAAATATCGTCCAACGACACTTGCGAAATTAGATTATCATCTCGAACAAGCGGAGAATTTGAAAAATATGGTAAAATATTATAATATTGAAGCAATAAAAATTATCTAAAGAATGAGAGAGGTTAACCGGCTTTAAAAGCGCGCCTTTTGAAGACAATAACACATGTTGAATTTTGATTTAAAACAGAATAATGTAATGATAATGAACATTGATTTTTTGAAAATATGTATTATAAATTATTATAAATAAAACTGGAAAAAATTAAAATAGCTTTATGAATTTAGCTTAATAAAAAAAGTAATAGTACAGATAATGGGCATTGAAATTGTATTTGTAAAATTTTTTTACAATATACATTAATTTTTATATTATAAAAATTATATTCTTTATAATATAAATCAAAATTTTTTTGAAAATCTTGTGAAATGCAGTATATAATTATATTAAGTTTAGCTGACATAAGACTTGAATTATTTTTATTTTATTTCTATTTTGAAAAAATAGGTAAATAAACGAGACTTTCCACATTTATTAGTACATGGACCTCCTGGTGCAGGAAAGAAAACTCGAATATTATGTATTTTAAAGGAACTTTATGGAGTTGCAGCTGAAAGATTGAAAATAGAAAACCTGCAGTTTGAGGTAATTCATTTTTATTTTGTTTTAATACATTAAAAGCTTTTACTATCATTTAAAGCTTTTATACTGTCGTTATATTACAATAGTTAATTTTAGCATATTTGTGATCATTTGCATTTCACAGAGTACAAAGAAAAATATAAGTTAATAATTAAAATATACTCTCTTTGATACTTTTTGCTATTATATATAATTCTTTCAGACTCCGTCTAAAAAAAAAATAGAAATATTGACAATAAGTAGTAATTATCACACAGAAGTAAATCCGAGTGATGCAGGAATATATGATAGAGTTGTTGTCATGGAATTAATAAAAGCAACTGCTCAAACGCATCATATAGATATAGGCCAGAAAGAGTTTAAAGGTATTTAAGAAAATTAGAACATTTTTCATTCTAATATAGATATCTTACATAATAAAAGTATAAATTATTAAAGATTAAAATTCGATTGTGATATAAATAGTGGTACTATTGTCAAATGTGGATCAACTTACAAGAGATGCACAGCACGCACTTCGCAGAACAATGGAGAAATACATCAGTACGTGCAGACTGATACTTTGTGCGAATTCAACGTCGCGAGTTTTGCCTGCGATTCAATCACGATGCGTGCGAATTAGAGTCCCTGCACCAACTGCCTCCGAAATAAAAAATATTTTACACTCGATTTGTAAACGTGAAGGACTTACTCTACCTGATGAGTTAGCCAATCGGATGGTTGAAGCTAGCAATAGAAATCTTCGACGAGCAATATTAATGCTCGAGGCTTGCAAAGTCGAACAGTAAGTACTGATGTATATAAACGTGTATGTGAAAGTGCATATGAAAAGCATGCTGAATTTGAAATTTTACTACTTTCGTTTAAAAATTCTTTTTTTTGTTTTTTTTCTAGATATCCATTTACTGTTGATCAAAAGGTAACAGAACCAGATTGGCAAGTATACATACGAAATACAGCTAGTATGATGGTCTCTGAACAATCTCCCAAAGTACTTCTAGAGATACGCAACAGATTTTACGATCTGTTAACGCGCTCCATACCATGCGATCTGATTTTTAGAGGGTTATTGAAAGAATGCATAAAAAATTGTGATGATCAGTTAAAAAAAGAAATTATTGAGGTTGCATCGGAGTATCAACATAAAATGATACATGGTTCGAAACCTATATTTCACTTGGAAGCTTTTGCTGCGCGATTTATGACGATTTACAAAAAAATACATTGAATTATCCTTGGATAGTTTTATATAAAACTGTTACTATCTGTACTTCTAAAATCTATTTGTAAAATACAAATAAATTTTAGAAGTAAATTTTTATATCTTTGATAAAACCATCATTATGGTAGAGTAAGATTTTTATTTAAATAATGTTTAAACAAGGAATAAAAGTCAGATTTCGTATAATCACTTCTATAATTTCAACTTCTATATTTTCTATGTACAAATTTAAATAATGCTTTTTGTAATTTGTAATGTATAAAAATTGTTTTTAATTTTTTATTTTAGCATCATTTTTCTTTGTCTAAGACTAAAATATTATCTTTTTACAAAAATAAACGTTGTAATCTTTACTAAATACGAATTCAATTCTAAATTAAGTGGAAAAACAAATACATATTAGTTTTAATAAATTATTTTATTCTATAATTGAAACATTAATACAGCCGTAATATAATCTGATAATACAATTAATTTTAAAGAAGAATTGTTTTCTGTTAAATGTAAACGCAACACTTACATCGCAAGTGCAAGTGCGGAGACTACTGCCAGTGCAGATACTATATATCCAGTACTATATACTTCTTTAATCGTTAGAAACATCCCTAAATCCCAAGCCTGCAAATTTATACTAACATTCATTTATTGATATAACATTAAATGTATATATATATATTAGATTATTGTCAATTCCTTCTGAGCAATAACAGAATGCAAGATATAATAATTGTCAATTGCATTGTTAATACTCCTGTTTGTTTTAAATAAAATTAAGTTAATAATACAACTACATAATAATTACATACCAAATGACGGATTCCATTGAACAGATGAAAAGTAAAGGGCAAGGTAAGCAAGGTCTTACCGGCGAACAATACAGGTAAAGGTAAACATAAATCATCCATTGTTTCTATGAAGCATGGAATACCACCTGGTATAAGCAATGTGCCTGAAATAGAAACATCAATTTGGACATGTTTATATTATATACATTAGATAAACTATATAAATTAGATCATATGTTTTACCTAAGCCAAGAAACATTGCATAACTGGCGAGAATAATGCCAGTGGTGCGATGTGTTACTGAGAGCAACGCTGTTAATTGAACTTGATAGATGCTTAAATGTGGTGATAATGGTCTCTTCAAACGCATGTTCTTTTCATCGTGGGATTCATATGTTGCACTTGAAAGTAATGGTTTCGAAACCGTAGAGCTGAGAGGGCTAAAACATGTTTTATTATATCTTTATTATAAGATGCAATTAATAAAAAATAAAATACAAGATACATCCAAGTGACAGACAATAAGTATTCTTATTAAAGCTGTGATTTATGTACAATAATCATTGATTTATGTACAATAATTATTTTCAGAAAATTAGAAAAATTAATGTTTTTTTGTACTCCCAAATAGACAAATTTTGGCAGAATGTATAGTGACGAAATTTAAATATTGAAAATGATTGCATAAATAGCATTCCATGCTGTAAGAATTGTAACAATATGCTACTTATTTTATCAATAATAAAACGCAGCATGCTTAGCATGTCTATCTAGGTGACAGTTATGTAAATAAAAGGTTATATATTATATAAGGACTTACCAACATGTATATATGCTTCGAAAATGTCGAAAATCGACATTACGCCGACAAAGAAGTCTAAAAAGAATGAAACATCATTTACATTTTAGTTTAACAAACAACATTTCAATAAAAAACAAATTTTATGACATACCTCGTATAGATCAGCGCCATTTTGTTGACATTTGTAAATACTAGACTCTATACTTTCGGCAGTTGATAAATGAGCGCGGATGATTTTTATTATATATATATATATATATATATATATATTGCAATTTTTAAAGTACAATAAGTAAACAATAAAGTACTGTTCGTACTTGTCTTACTACTTTTTACTATT
>NW_012130066.1:7390802-7418558 GCF_000143395.1 Atta cephalotes | reverse complement strand
TATATATATTATGTATATATATATATATATATATATATATATATATATACATATTATATACACATGTATGTACAATTTTTAAACTGTACATGTACATACATATACGCTGAAATTAGGGTTTTAATAAAAAGAATTCATCATGAATACTACAACTAATTTATCATTTCCTTCCATGTAAATTAACAGAATACTAGAATATTAATAGAATTTATACATTAAAATCGTATTGAAGTACATGCATATATCTACATGATTTCGATCCGTTTCGAAATATATTTTTGATCTTTTCAGAGACTCACTAGAACTTTTTTTCTTTATGAATACCTATACATTTATTTAATGCGACATTATTGCTGATTTATTTGTGCTTACGAATGTTGTTCTCGGTCGTACTAGTGACTTAATACATTAAAACTACGCGAGCTAATATTATACTGTTTAACATTATATTATTTAATTTTCGGCGATCTCCCCTATTTCATTGTTTTCACCGACACACAGCCTTGCCACTTACAAATCGGTAAATACTTTTTTATCTAACTCAGAAATCAAAACGTTAGGGTTTGAAATGGGTAGGGTGCACGAATAATCGCGACATATGAAAACCGTCGCCCGGTTTTTTTGCGGCTTCATTCTTTTAACAATCATATTTCTACGGAACAATACGTTGTCTTCAGAATCAGCTAAAATCAGTACTCTACCAGGTATCAAACGCGAACGGATTATTTCCAGCATTTCAATCGTCTCCTTAGCATCTGCTTTGCCTGCTACATAAATCTGGAAAAAAAAACTTGTTTCAGAAATGTGTTAAGAGCACTTAAGAGCACTTAAGAGCACAATCTCACGAAAAAAGTAATGTGATAGAAGCAGATAAACAGAAGCACCTGCGTGGGATGGTGAAACTCGATCAGCGCTAACATCATTTGTGGACATGCAGCCGGACAATTCGCAAGTTTATTGCCGAACGCACACAGAAGTTTTTCAGCTTTATGTCTGAGATCGTCACGATCCAAGTAAATTGCTAAGCGCAACAGATTTGAACATGCAATTGAATTACCAGATGGTTGAGAGCCATCGTCAGCTGTAAAAAAAATAGATGTTCATAAAGTGAAGAGATTTACATGTCGATACCATGACTGAAAATATAATAAAATAATCAACAAACATACAGATGTAACGAGATATTCAATAGACAGCGTTATAAATATTTGAATGTAATATAATCTTTACAGCAAAATTAGGTTTCGTTTGATTTTATTCAATTGATATAATTGTTGTGTCAAACCTTGATATTTAAAACTAAAATTACAAAACTAAAATTACTAAAAGATCATTCAAACGTACAATCTTTCGTCCGTGCAAGTATCGGAGACTCTTCGGCCATGGCAAAGTAACCACCATCTTCCGAGTCCCAGAACAATCGGTCTTGAATATCTTGCAGCTCTTCGGCAAACTCGACCCAATGCGGATTAAAGGTGGCCTCATACAAGTCGAGCAATCCTTTCACGAAGAATGCATAATCCTCATGGAAGCCAGATATCGGGTCGTTCCTATAAATCGTAGGATAGATCATAAATCGATCAGCATAGATCGCAAATTAATAAAAAGTTTAAGACAATATTTACCTCTGTACAATTTTGTCGTCTCTCCTGCGGTAACAACTGCGAAGTAATATGCGTTTATCTTTATTAAACAGATATTTTTCCACGAATGTGGCAGCTTCCGTTGCTGCTTCAATATACTCTTTGTTTTTTACAGCTATTCCAGCACGTGCAAGGCCACTTATCATAAGACCTGTAAATAGATCACAAATGAGAATTAGATTTTACAAAAATGCAAATAAATCACGGTGATATTACCATTCCATGATGTGACCATCTTATCGTCCAAACTAGGCCAGGGTCTATGTGATCTGTCTTCATATAAGGTAGTACAAGCTTCTTTAATATATTTTTGTGTCTCCTTTACACTAAGTTTAAAATGGTTAGCAGTATCTTCTATTCCCGACTGCATCGACAATACGTTTTTGCCTGTAAGCTCGCCATGAGGATCCTATATTACAGAACAAAATTTATGCATTCATAAATCTTTATAAATATTTTGTGCTTTATAGTTTTAATTGCAAAACATACTTGTGGTCTTTCTACATTTCCTTCCTTCCGCACTGAGAAATGTCGGCAGATAAGGTCAAAATATGTAACATTGTCCTTACCAGGTACTTTCTTTTTTAAAAGAGTCTTAAGATTGTCATAGCTCCAAACATAAAATGCGCCCTCCCGTTTCGCTGGGGCATCAAACGTAGGTAATGAATCCGCATCCACCGCACTGAAGAAACCGCCTTCCTGAATAATGCACATGTTGTAAATATTTTATATCTTTTCACATGTTTATTACTCTATATATACAATTGTGATTTCAAAAAGTCTAAGTGAGAACAAAATATTGTAATTTAGAATCTCTCATAAGCATTTAAGACCTACATACATTCTACATAATACTAGATAAATAAATGAAAAAGCAATATAATACCATATGTGTCAGCATACGTAGGACATACGTTGCGATATCGTCCACAATATCGGAAAAAAAAGAATCTTTTGTAATGATGTACGCATCAGCGTAGCATTGTATAAGCTGAGCTTGATCGTAAAGCATTTTCTCGAAATGAGGAACTTTCCATCGAGCGTCTACAGTGTATCGATGAAATCCCTGAACGATAAAAATAGTTTAAATTATTTAACTATTCCATTTGCGCGTAATTTGTAATAGTGAAAATGAAGAAATTAGCCTTACTTTCCCCACGTGATCGTGAAGTCCACCAAAAGACATTTTCTTCAAAGTATTCAGAGATGCATTTAAAGACATCTCAACCAACATAGTAGAGGTACTTAGAACATGCATACTGAGAAGAAAATTTAAGTTGGTCGGCTCGGGAAATTTCGGCGAGTTCGGATTCGTAGCAGATGAGCTACCAAATCCGCCGTATTCTTCATCGTATATATTCAATAAGACGTGAGCACACAAGAAAGCGCAGTCAATCGCAGGAATTCCATCGTCCTATATCATAAAAATCAATGAATAAAATACAATGTTAAAATAATTTTAAATTCTATTTAAAACTTTTTCAAATGTTCACTCACTTTTATGTCATGTCTGCTTGTACTTAATTTCTTCAAACGATCTGATACAATAGCGGCGGATTTGACCATTTTGTCTCTTCCTTCTGTCCACTAGAATAAAATAAAATATTATTTATAAACCTAATTTCGTCTTACAAAGTAAAACATAAACCAAAAATATTTATATCGGATGAAAAGCGTTCTATATACCTCCTTCACAATTCGTGTCAAGTATAATGTAAACATTGCACAGCTGAAGTATGTTCCACCTGTTATCGGCATCAAATCTGGTGTCAGAAAAACATTCAATGGCCAACCGCCATGACCTCTCAATCTCTATCAAATGTAAATACCTTCATTACCATGTTGAGCAGAATTAATATACAATTATAAGTAACAAATATATTTATAAAGTATATTGTGCTTATAATATATTTATTAACTATAATATAATATTACGCTTAGTATACTTATTAATCAATAAATAATAAAATATGCATTTTGCTATTTATTCTCAGATTTTATAATAAAGCATAGCAATAAATTTGACACTTGCCTGAATAAACATCATGCACATCATATCGATATCAGGTCTCTCTTCTCTATCTACTTTAATATTTACATAATTCTCGTTCATGATTTTTGCAACTTCCTCGTTCTTAAATGATTCTTTCTCCATTACATGGCACCAGTGGCACGTAGAGTAACCGATTGACACAAAAATTATCTTCTTTTCGTTCTTTGCTTTTTCCAGAGCTTCGTCGCCCCAAGAATACCAGTCCACAGGATTGGTCGCATGTTGCAATAAATACGGCGATCTTTCCAATCTCAAGCGATTTTTTTTCACTTCAGGCTCGCTTTTGCTATCCTGTCGAGACGTTGATGCCATCTTGATGGATGAAAGAAAAGGCGCTTTACTGTTACTCAACCTATTAATTTTTTAAAATGTATTTCTCAATAATAATCTTTAAATCTTAATTTTTATAAAATATTAGGCAATCTAAATACAATAATATATATTGTGTGCATGTATGCGTATATAATTACTTTTTCATTTTCCCTTCAATAATAGAAAGTGAAGCACTTTCAGTGAAATGAAAATTTTTATGATACCCGTGCGCTCCTGTACTGTACTGTTTCTTAGATAGCTCAGATATGCAGCGAACTACTGATAAAGAACTGCATCTTCCCGAAATCATAACACGCCTGACATGGAGAATACACGCAGCAAAGTTGATCCTGTACATATATAAATATAAACAATCAAATAATTATTAAATAATAAATAAACAATAATTATAATAATGTTGCTCATTTAACATCTTTCAATAAAAAAAAAGAAGATTTATAGAAATAAAAGTCTATGCATTGCACAAATAAAATTGGAAAATTTATACATAGAGGAAAGTCTTCTATTACGAGATAGGCGCCTAATATGAGATAGCGGCGTTTCTGTTAAATTAATAAACGCTATCTATTAGTTCCAACATGCAAAAAAAGATTTTAGAATTTGGATGTCTTCAAGTTTCATTGACATGAGCCTTTAAACCTTGTTTATTTAATAAATAAATATTTGGCAATAAATTCTTCATGTAATGATAGAGTAAGATTGTAATATAAAAATATGGGATACTAATATAAAAATACGAGATATGTTGAATTGCTTAATTACAGAAGTCAGATTTGATGAGCGTTAAACCGTAAGATATGGAAATCGTAATACGAGATACCCAAGGTATTTCTAATACGAAATAATGTATACTTCTATGTCATAGTGAAAATTGTTGTTAAAGCATAAATGTTGTATTGTCAATAATGTATGTATTGTATCAATAAAAAAGATGATCGGAATGAACATCAAGTGCTTATTTCTGCAATATTTGGTTCCAATTAACTGAAGAGTTCTGAGTATAATCCATCACATGTTCATTTTTCGCGCACACTGACTGTGTTGTTTGTACTTTAGAAATAATTGAATAAACTTTATTAATTGCAATACTGATGTACTTTACATTTTATTATTGATTTGTCGGGGCATTTCATATTAGGAGCAGAATTTTTTGATTTTGCAATTTGCTCACTTTTTACATTTTTTTAATTTTCAAAAAAAAAAGTAGAATTTGAATTAAATTTTACATAACATTATCTTAAAGCTTATTAAATTCCCTTCAAAATGACCTATTACTTTTTTTAATTCCACCCATAGACCACTTCTAGCATTCACTCAAAATATACTATCTTATAATCGGGATCTTTCCTCTATGTATACATAAATTATATATGTCTGAAATAAATAGCTAGTTGAGCAATGCATTCTAAAGCATCTTACATAAAGAGGTTCACTTATTATTTACTATATCATATTTAAGAAAGCATATTAAATTCAAACAGAAAATTAAATATATCATTAAAAATATTAAAATAAAAAGATGACAATGAAAAGAAAATATTTTACGAAATAATATAGTGCGGCAAGCGCTGAAGGAAACCATTGTCAAAATTCGCGGGGCACCCGGTATAAAAAACAAAAGAAATAGCATATCTACGTTTTCATTCTATCATACGAGTGGATATTACGCGACGAATCGATATTTGGCAAAAATCACTCAACTAATCGCGGATTCATAAGCGTCAATCCTTTCAGTGGCAATCAGATAAGAACGTGCATGCTCGCCGATACATTACATACAGAAACTCGCGAATGTCCGAGCCAGCGTAGATTCGTCGTCGAATTCCCCTCGTAGATTTATGCTACCAGAGATGGCACGTCGAGATTTTCAGATTAATTACTACGCACAATTCACAATTCACAACAATCATATGCGTCAAAACTTCACGATGCGCATGTAGTCACGTGACCAGATGTACTATAACTCGCGGTGAATCGAGCGAATGTTAATTATACGTATAGATATGAACACAATTGCGAAAAATATCTTTTCATTCCGTTAATAAAGAGAAATTATATTAATTCTTAATACACAATGATTTTCTAGTCCTTCATTAGGTACGACAGATATCTGTGTTTAATTTACGTCACTTTATTTATTACATTATATAATTAATTACATTCGGATAAATTTATAGTTTTTAATGTGTAGATAATGATTCTTCATTTTGGACGATTTTTATAATAGTAACGTATTCTTGCACTATGAAAATATTGAATATCAGGATCTTTAATATAATATCAATATTTTAAATAAGACGCAATAGAAACATACAAACGCAATGTCAATTTGGTCGACTTGCATCATGAATGACTGAGAAGGAGGAAGTATCATATTTCCTAAGCTGTATTTATATAAGTTCAATATGTTCCGGATACTTTATTTCAAAAATCACTTCACGAGATATAAGAAAGTAAAAAGCTGAATGATCTTTTTTTTACCTGATATAAACATCGACGTTTCAATCGATATTATCCACATTTTGGAATCAATTACGCAGCAATTACGTCTTGCGATCAACAAGTTCTTGTTTGATAGAATGGCCCGATGATTCTAATACAAAATCGATACGACTAGAATCGAAAATGCCGCTTACGCGGTAACAAAAAAACAATATATATTGGGTTGTCTGGAAAGTTCGTGCCGGCTAACCTATATAATTTGATAAATGTATACTAAAATTTAATACTTTAATTTTCTGTGTTCCAATTTTCCTTCAACATCGGTACGAACTTTCCGGACAATCCAATAGAATACGAAAGTCTAAAAAAGTAAGATAAACTCAATTGCGCGTTTGAAGCCGGTCACACTTTCCAAAAATGATGATGCAATAATATTCGACAGTGATCAACAAGTTAATAAGCACTAATAATCTAAAAGGCATATATCATGTATTGCTACAGCTGCTATGCACTATTTACGTTTCTGAAGGATCCGCAAACGTAAATCATTCGATACATTGAATCCCGTTGCTGTGCCTGGTTAACCGTTGATATTATTGGTCTGTTTTCTGTTCCTGCACTAGATTATTCTAGAACTGTCTTTCTCGCTTTAAACAAATATGAAATGTATATTTACCTCACTTTAAGTTCCAAAAGTGTACACTAGTTCAGCCATAAAAACAGACCTTAAGACTAGTGGCTGCGCACATGGTAAGGATAACATGGGGGGGAGCGGGGGATGTACTCGGTTTGCAAGCATGAGGAGCTCCGCACAATAAAAGGAACAGAGAACAGAGAATAATGCCCGTATTCATAATCAGACCTTGTACTAGATGCTTAGCAGCCAATGAAATAATTCGTAGAAAATCTAAAGATAAATTTAAGGAAGCCTTAAATATAAGGCCTGACTATGAATACGAGTATAAGAATTTCAACCTATCAGAAATCATGTATTGTCGAATACACAGTTCTGATAGATTGAAATTCTTAGGGGCTGCGCACAATAAAAGGAATAAGGAACAGGAAACACAGAATAAGAATTTCAACCTATCAAAAGATGAGCACAAGAATTGTCATAACATTTACTTATGCATGTTTTACATTAAAGTCGCAAGCGTAAGCCGTAAGAAATTAATCAATCATAGTCAATTATTAACTATTAGGTATGAGAAAAAGTTCGTGACATTTTTTCCGTTAGATGTAACGCCACGAACTTTTTCCTACACCTAATATCAATTATTGACTTTCATATTTAACTGTAATTTCTAATGGTTTATGACTTGCGACCTATTGTAAAACAGGCATTAGAGACTTAAATTGTAAATGTAAGTAACGCACAAGCTTCGGCGTATTTTTTAGGACCATTCCACACAACTTGCATAGCCGCATAAACATATACAGAAAGAAAATCATCTAATCGTATTTTACATTTGTCTTTATAACAGAAATGTGATTGGATAATTTTCTTATGCAAGTTGTGTGGAATGGCCTTTAGAGACGGCAATAAATCATACGTGAAAGCTTATGCATTACTTATGTCTACAATTTAAATCTAGCGTTTTCGGCCTGACCGAATTTGCACTAACCTGAGTTGAAGTAATGATGTTTCGTGCTCTCCTATTGGTAGAGCGTGTAACGTCAATCAATAGCGAAGCATTTTCTAACCCAAGTTGATGCAACCCGATCGGGTCGAAAATGCTATAAATAAGTGTTACGACATTCTTGTACTCAGAAAATATATTTCACAATACATGATTTCTGATAGGTTGAAATTCTCTGTTCCTTATTCCTTTCATTGTGTGCAGCTCCTGATTGATAGCCACTGACAATTACTAACAGCTGAAAGACTCATGGAAAAAACTAGTGTATTATTGCGCATTTTGAACATCAGAAAAACACAGATGCCTTCACGTTACCACAATTATTTGGCGTTATGTCGAAGCTTTTTCCTTGTAATGACAAGTGGCAAGCTTCTTTCCATTTTAATATTAATGTCTCCTTTTTCGGAAAACGATAGAATTGTATATTTTTAGATTTTTCTTTTCCTTAAATATTTTTACACGTTTTTATTTGACACGTACTTATTTTTTATTATTGAAATGTATGAAAATGTATGAAAAATTCAAAATTACTACAAAGAGAATCAAGAGAAAGTAGAGCGGATTCACTGGAAATCGCCATTTTCAGTTCATTGTTGGCAAGTAGGAAATCTGAAGCGTTTTTTTGTTCTATCCAACCAGAAGCTAAGGCTAGAATCTTCGGATGCGTTCTGATATTTATTGCCAGTGCTAAAACTAGATAACTTTACAAGGAGAGAATAGAAAGGGAGAGAGGCAAATTGCATCACGTGAATGCCTATGTCCAATCAGGACGGGAGTCACAATTTTCTCCAATCTCTTCCATGCCTATAGAGCTTTGATACCCATGCCCAATTAGAGAAAATGGGTCACGTGATGCAATTTGCAATTTCCATAGAACTATGGTATAAGTATACTGTTTAGGTTAGGTTAGGTTAGATTAAATGTATTGTACACATGTATTGTAGATATATTGTACACATTTACTTTGTTCGGAGTAAGAAATTTCCTGAATATATCTTGTACAAGGAGTGTATTCATGATTGAGTCATTATAATAAACTGATTATGGTCAAAGTCTCGCTACAAATGCTTTGAAGCATTTGATAGACCAATTAGAAAAAAGAATTTTACAAACTGACTTAAAAAAACATTTCAAAGCGTTTACAGCATCACGTTGATCTACCCTATATCTTAAAGATATTGAGATTTACTGATGAAAAAATAAGATGAAATTTTTAATTTAAAATACGCGCGCTCTTTGATTCTGACAAATCTTTTTTTTTCAGTACTGTCACTGACATCTGTGCCAAACTTCATGTCAATACCTGCATTTGTTTAATAGTTACGCGCGTATTTTGGAACAACAAAAAGTTAATTTAGCGATTTTTACAATGTCTGATTTTGTTGAGCAAAGAAGTTGCATTAAATTTTGTTTGCGGAATGAAATTTCTGCTGCAGAAACATTGAGAATGTTGCAGAAGGCTTTCGGTGACCAGACTATGTCACAAAAAAATGTTTACAAGTGATATAAACAATTCAAAGAAGACAAAGAAAGCGTTGAAGACGAAAATCGCTCTGGACGACCAACATCAACTGATGAACAACACATGAATGAAATCAAAGATTTAGTGATCAAAAATCGTCGATTGACAATTAGAGACCTCGCTGATACTATTAACATTTTATTTGGATCAGTCCAGACCATTTTGAAAGATGTTTTGTGCCTGAAAAAAGTGAAATTTCGTTTGGTGCCAAAAACACTCAATTTTTTGGAAAAACAGCATCGCGTTGAAGTCTGTGACAATGCTTTCTGAATATCAGGATAAGATGGAATACATAATAACTGGAGATGAGATTTGAATCTATGCATACGACTCGGAAACAACCGATCAATCAAGCGAATACCGTACAAAAGGTGAGTCAAGACCGAAAAGATCGCGCCAGAATCGTTCAAAAATCAAGATCATCATTAACAGTTTTCTTCAATTATCGTGGTGTGGTGCATTATGAATTCCTAGCGCCGGACCAAACTGTTAACAAGGAATATTATTTGAGCGTTATGCAACGTTTACGTGAAGCTATTCGCAAAAAGAGGCCAGAATTATGGGCAAACAATTCTTGGTTTTTGCACCATGATAATGCACCATCTCACACATTGATTCTTCGCCAAAAGAGACCATTTCGCCAAAAATTCAACTCATATCGTTCCATAACCATCGTATTCGCCTGATTTAGCACCGTGTGACTTCTGGCTCTATTCCCTAAGCTCAAGAGATCGCTTCGGGAACGCCGTTTCGACACGATTGAGGAGATAAAAACCGAATCGCTGCGCGCTTTGAAAGCCATTCCGAAAATCGACTTTAACAATTGTTTCGAGGATTGGAAAAAACATTGGCAAAAGTGTATTGTATCCAGAGAGGAGTACTTTGAAGGCGATGAAATAGATTTAGAAGAATAAATAAAGATTTTAAAAGTTATAAACAATTTCACCTTATTTTTTGATCACAGTAATATTTTCATATATCCCCGATGATTTCAATACATCTCATAAATTTTTATTGCTGTGTGGGATACAAATATATGTAACGATTATGTAGTTGTGTAAAAAATTCTACATATTGATGACGATTGATTAATGATAGTTGGTGGGACAGATATTTTTCTCTAACGTGTTTCTTATTTTTTAGATTCATTTCCATTCATTAGAATTATTCCGCATTGTTAACAAAAAAATTATAAGGTGTTATATCAAGTTTGTTTTGCAAATGTGATGAATCTGTAAAGTTAGAAGAAAAAAAAATTGAAATATGTTATTTATTATAATGATAGTTGTTGCGTAAAAAAATCTTATAGATATAAAAATATTAAAGCTAATTAGCTAATAAAACAGTATCTGCAAAAAAAGGCAATATCAATGATATGCAATACGAATATTGAACTCTTACGAACCTATAAAATAATGCAAATTAAGTTATAAAATATTATACAAGAAAATGAAGTTTTAAAAGAAAGATTTCACTGTTTAGGATTGACACATATAAAGTCCTTTATATTTGATATGTAATGCATTAACTCTTTGATCATGATGGTTAATTTTGCACATATTTCCAATTGTATAAATTCTGTAAGATGTCTTATTATGCAAGGCCCTGCGCACAATAGAAGGAATTAAAAATAAAGAATAAATGATTTTAACCTCTATCAGAAATTGGATATATTAGAATACGCAATTTTTAATAGGTTGATCCATTTATTTGCAATTTTGATTGCAATTGCCACGAAATTTTGAGACTGATATAAATGTAACCACTTAATATGAATCATATCAACAACATTACTACATTGAAAAAAAATATAGTCAATTTTAATAAATATTTAGTTGAAATTGCCAATTAAATATTTATTAAATATAAAGATATATTTATTGGATACAAGAAATGTTAATTTTATTTAACAATCTATTTTTACTGAACAAATATTTATTTACTGTAAGTAAATGTTTAGTTGGCAGCATATTTATCAAAATTGACTATATTTTTTTCTCATTGTAGGTAAATTATATAGTTCTACAACATTTTGTGGCAAGTAAATAAATTGATTTTCCATAGCCATTTTTTTCTAATTTTTAACATGAACAGAATCTGGAATCAACTGTAACATAATCTCTGGATCGCAAGGATGTGTTATAGTATACACTATATCTGTCTTCGTAATTTTAAACTCTAATTTTGTGAGCAACCTCTATTTTCCATATCACAAATTAAAACAATTACTTTTAAACCTACATATTATGATATTTTTGAAGTATTTCTAAAATAACTTCTTTAAATTGCATTTACTGAATAAGATGAAGTGGTAAGCTACATACTACTTTTAATGAAAACTAAATGTCCAAACAATTGGAAAAGTAAAGCTTTACATGCTAATTTATTTGTATTGCCAGACAATGTCACATTTCCAATATATGCTTTTGTACTTGTGTCAAAATCGATTTGCTCTTTAATCGCCATTTTATCAAATACTAGTCCACAGATTTTTTATGGTAAAATATGAAGAACAATCAACTGCAGATATTTAAAAAAACTTTAAATATTCTGGGACAAATATTCTTGAACAAATATCGCGAAAATAGCAATTCCATATATAATTTAACAATCACAGTCGAGAACTGTCATTTTCGTATGCAAAATTATTCGTATGTGCTCAAGAATAAAGCTGCTGATTCAAATTTTGCTGTACTTTATTTCTTAAAGTTCTCAATGAGGGAAATGGAGCAACAAATTTAATTATCTGATTATAACCATGCGATCCACATGCAAAATGCAAGTTCAATCCTTTTTCGATTGTTTCATCTAACCATTTGGAACCTTTTGTAGTACCGTATACAATTGCTTTTTGTTGATCTTTATTAAGAACTGTATTGATTATTTCAGTATCTTTTTCAATATTTTTTTCTAAATCATTAACTTTATTTTTTAGGATATCTCTTTCCTTTTCAATCATTTTTAATTTTTCTTTTAATATTTCATATTCTTCTGGATTAGGTAAATTTTCTATAGACAATATTTGATTTGCAGTAAATTTTGATGATACAGGTATGTCTAAATTAGAATTTGATCTGTAATTTTCCTCTTCGGAGAATGTCTTCAATGTATTTATATCAATGGGTTTTTTCATTACAACACAATGTGCAGTATGAACATACTTCTTACATGACCCAAAAGTAATCGATTTTTCTTTTTTGGAAAGTAAACAATAATTATGTTCTTGTAATTCATTTGAATACTGCTCTCTTTTGCAACTGTTGTTTTCTTGCTTCTCAGAATTTTCTATAGTAGTATACAAATGATCACTTCTTAATCCTGCCTTTTTATAAGGAAGAAATTCAGTTGATTCATTACATCGTTGTTCTGATTGAATTTCTGCAAGAGATTTTCCTTTCATAGGTTCTTTACATTTGCAAAATAAACTTGGTATAGTACCTTTCCTTATAATTTTTTTATTACCAATGCGGAATAATTCTGATGGATGGAAATGAACCTAAAAAATAAGAGATACGTATTAGAAAAAAATATCTGTCCCACTAACTATCGTTAATATAACATCAATATGTTAGAATTTTTCACACAACTAATTGTTACATACATTTGCATTATATTTAATGAATTTAATTTTATATTGATATTGAGTGAAAAATTATAATATTGATTATTTTTGTTAGTGTTTACGAGAATTACATTATAAAACATTTGTATATGCTTCGATACTGACTTCACACAGTACAGCTGATTTTGGAGGTTTCCAATCTGAAATTCCGACAGCATCAATCCATTTTTGTCTCAAGTTTGGATCTCGAGCAAAATTTATGCAGCCATATCTTTCTTTATTAGAGTTGGTGCACCTGGGAGCACTACACCTGGCAGGCATTTTGTAATGTGCACAAATCCTGTTATCTGAAATGTAAAAATTCATAGTTTTATTTCATGTATATATATATGTATAATAGAGGAAGGTATTGTGACCATAGTTGTGAATAGCACAACTTCATCGCGATATTTCTTGATATTTGATATTCAGTTCACAATAGGTTGAAAGTCTATTCTCTGTTCCCTATTTCTATTCCTTTCATTGTGCGCAGCCATTGAGACTCTCTGCTGAATCTATAAAGACTATGTTCCAAAATTTAATACCAGAATTGAAAATTTTTAGTTTACATTACATGTATTATACATTTTTAGCTGGCAGTAAATCGTCTAAAAGCAAGTATGTAATAAAATATTTTGTATGTAATAAAATATTATATATAAAATCTTATTTAGAATACATTCAGTTTTCAGAAGATTTGTAATTTTATTTTATTTTAATTCTGGCACTCATATATTATGCCGAGATTGCGATCTTTATCAAGATTTTAATACTACTAACTGTCATTTTTAACATGGTGAATATCTAAAATATCTTATGATTAAACCTGGAATTACCTTTCTGCGCTTGTCTCTAATAAAATACTTCTCGCCAAACACTCCATCATGATCTAATTTACATCATGCAATTGATATATGATAGGTACTAATTAGTAACTTTCTATTGAATGATCTTAATTTTGGCAATATGTTGAATCATATGCATAATATATGTATTTAATCATTATGACATATATTAGTACATTATTCTTTAAATATATTGCTGAAATTAAAATAATTTAATAGAAAGTTACTAGTTAATTCATGTATCAAGTGCACAATGTAATGTAAACTAGGCCATTATCTTATTCGCTTATTTATATTATTACCCGTAAGAAAAACAGCTCACAAAGTATATTTTCTTATTGGCAAATAAAAGCAATTATACTTTTTCAAAACCACAACTTATCTGATATATTGAAGACTTCGATCTGCTTCCTTTCAATTAGCTTTGAAGTATTTTAGAGATTTTATTGAAAAATTTTTGTCTTTCTCCGGATGGAGAAATATTGAAATCTTCAACCTAATCACTAGGATAGAAGAGATTTCACTGATTAAAACTGAGATTACGTCGACCAGCTATCAAAACACAATTTACAAATATTACGACACATTTATGATTATGAAACAATGTCTAGTCGTATCAGATTTTAACAGTCATGAATGTAAAAATAACTAAGAACGAAACGATCCCTAAAATCGAAGCCTAGCCCCTATTCTCGAAAGTATATGAAAATAGGGGAGAAATACTATAATATGTGTTACATACTATAGCATTACTGTAGTTTTTCGTATGTGATACTTTTCAAGAATAGAGCCCCAGGGGCGCGATTTCGTAACTTTTTACAATTGTCGTTACGCACCTTTTTCATACAAAATTTGCGCCACAACACCAACAACTGTCAATAGACGTGTAAAGATAGTTACGGAATCGCGCCCAAGACATTTCTGTAGCGGGATTCTCTAAACGTTTTATCGATGATTGTCGCTATCGTTAACTAACGACAGCCAATGGCAGGACAATTCTGGAAGAAAGCGCGGTTCTCATTGGCTGTCATTAGTTAACGATAGCGACAATCGTCGATAAAATAGAGAATCCCACAGCTACTATGAATTATGTACATACACACATGCCATTTGCGAAAGTTGCATTATAAATGGTGGAACTAATAGAGAAGAGAACACTATCCGCTCCATTCTCTCTTAATTCTCTCTATTCCTTTCAATTGAGGCTGTGTTTCAAAATTCACTGTCAGCGCTGAAAATCTACAAATTACATTACGTATACATTTTCAGCACTAGCAGTGAATTTTGGAACACAGCCAGAATACTTATTTTGCAATTGCTGGAAGTTTTCTTGATACTGATTGAATTATATCTTTAAATTTAAAGAAATAGTCCTATCACGCGAAAAAAATTCCAGAAAACTCTCAACAGGTGCAAAATACATTCTGCTGAACACAGTCACATTATCTAGGACTAGTGTTGATTGATGCTAATTGAAAATTTCTTGCTTTATCATACGAGTCGTACGAAACAAGTTTGGCAGCCCTGAAATAAATTCGATATTTTGTTATCTCGTATCTACCCATATCTCATCGCTCTTTTGATACTATAATCTACAGTTGTAAACAATGTTATGCATAGATGATTTTAAAATTTGCTAGAGTCAAAATGAAAATTTGGAAATTTATCTTAAAAATATTAAGATAAAGATGATTACATTTAAATTAATCTAGATAATATAGATAAATTTTTATTTGAAAATTCATCTGAAAAGTTTCAGATAATTTTCTTTATTTTTAAGACTACAATTTATTTGTTTATAAAGTATCAGTTATAAGGTATCAGTTTTTTCAAAATAATTAAAAAATATTAAATTTAATAATTTAATAATTTTAATATTTAATAACTCGTTATTTATTTTGGATGCTTTCCAATTGCAATATCCCTAGATACTTTCGTGCACACGGCGACACAAATTGCATTCCAATTGTGTGTTATCGTCAATACAACGCTATACATCTGGGAATCGATTCTGTATCTTGAAACGAGGTGAAAATTATAAAAATGAGCGAATTTACTAGAATACTGATAATTTCATTGGTCAATATCTAATAAATTTGCTCACTTTTGTAATTTTCACTTTGTTTGAAGATACAGAATCGACCCCCTGTATTCAGTTGAGGGCTGTATAAGTTTGTGTTTTCTAGTGACAATTACATAATTATGTTATTAACAGCAGCGGTTATAAATGAGGTTGGAAGACGTTGAATGATCACTTTTAGAGGCTCCGCACAATAAAAGGAACAGGGACAAAAAACAGAGAATAAGAATTTCAACTTATTAGAAACTGTGTATTACACAAAACAATGATTTCTGATAGGTTGGTTTGATAGGTAGGTCTCATTCTTTGTTCCTTTTATTGTGCGGAATCCCTATTTTTTATTTATTACAGGCGGAAAAAGCTACATTTAATCTAATTCTATCCGAAACGGATCTCAACTATGCACAACGTACACATTCTGTTCCAATTGAATCGTGCACAATGATATACTTTGTGCATCTTGTGTACGTTCGTGTTAAGATGTGTTAAGCAAATGGAAAGCACCTTTATCTCTTACAATTTTCAAAGAACCAATGAAAAAGTACAAAAAAAAAACGTTTCGAACGTCCATATGTTTTCTGGTATTTTTGCGATATTGACATAAGGTCGCGCTTCTCCGATAAATTTAGAACTCTATTTATATTTTTTATAATGTATATTTTTGGAAATTAAAATGTGATAGATATATGTTTGATATTTGGCGAAAGAGAGAAAGAGATTTTTAGTGTAGGAATAAAAAGATCATTTGAGTGCAAATGAATAGTTATATATTGTACCCACTCTCTTTCTGAGGCTGAAAATCTTTCTGCATAAACTACATAGAAGAAAATAATATTTAATATTCTGCACACTTTTAACAATATAAAATATAAAATATAAACTAAATATAAACATCATTCTAAATAAAGATGACACTTTTTTTCTAAAATGCAGATAAAGATAATAATTAATATTTTTATCATCTAGATAAAAATGACGTCAAAATTTCATCTAGATAATTTTATCTAGATAAGATCAATACTGGTTGTAAGTCAGAAAACCATTCTGAAGCATAGAGGCCACGAATAGGAACGCAACGATTGAGTGAGTGCTTCCTGCTATTGTTGTATTCTTTTAGATTATCCAATCAGCATTTTAGATCTGAAAGAATACATCAATAGCAACGAGCGTTCACTCAACTATTGAATCCACTGAACACAGCCATTTTGATTCTCATCGCTCTGTCGATCTACGTCATCTAAACATCTGACACTACTGATACATTCCAAATAATACAAACAATGCGATAGAATTATCAAGGAACACTCTTCGCTCATCGTTCGAGTAATATCGGCAATTTAGCCAAAGAAAAATCAGGAAAGAGAATATACCGTAGTGACAAGGAGAATGGCAGCCATACATCGAGAAGCGATACAAAAACAGATTCAACAAGACTGGGCTAACCGCGAATACATAGAAGTTATTACTGGCAGTATTAAAAAGATTACGGACTTTCTTAATTCTTTCGGTAATTTATCATTAAATTACCGAATTATCTTATTGTGTTCGCAAAAGTGCTATTAAATTAATATCTTTGATCTTAAATCTTTTTTTGTTAGATATGTCTTGTAGGTCAAGAATAGCAGTCCTCAATGAGAAGCTCACAACTCTCGAACGAAGAATAGAATATCTTGAAGCATGCGTAAGTGATTTGTTTTTTATTTATTTATATTTTGATTACATTATGTGATTATAGATAACAGTTTCTCAGTTTTGTTTACTTATAATGTGTCACTTCCTTTGTGGTATTATTGTATCAAACATTTTTTTACTGTATTTATTTTACATTACTTACTTATATTGGTAGTTTCATAATTGCATTTATTTCATAGGTCACAAAGGGTGAAACGCTGACGTAATACTTCCACATACAATATATTCTTTTTACAATCTTTTTATTTCCTGTACTAGAATCAAATAAATACATGACGAAAGCAAAATATATGCATTTCGTATCTCTTTGTATCATTAATTATACAATATGATTTATCCCCATTTGATTTATATATCAGCAGCACTAATTATTTTTCTTCTGTGTGTGAAATATCATTATTCCCAGGGTCTAGGTCCTCTGGGATCTTTAATGATGGTCATGTCGAATGGGAGAGAAGTATATTCTTCTCGAACTTGCGGATGTAACGGTAAGGGTTCAAAACCAGTCAGATCACTGAACTTCTTCATTGTGGCGCATGCAATTATTGCGATTGTCCAACTATGAGTTAATGGACCATTCTTTTGCCAGCGATAAAAGATTCCACCTGTGGCTAATGCTGCAACGAATAAACATTGAAATTTAATAATTATTCCTGGTGAATATATAGATACTGATACGTTTATACGTTACACACAGGCTAAAATGTAATTGAAATAGCCATCTTTTCCCCTAATTTTTGTCGTTGTATAAGCTACGGAGGCAAAGGTAGCACACATGGCAGTAAGAGGCACCACCCAGTAAGACATGCAATTTACTGTATTCCAGAAGCCTGCTGTCTGAGATAAAATTACAGAATCGTATGCGCCAACTCCGAGACCAGTGATAAATCCATATTTACTTAGCCCAACCACCTTTTCAAATGGCTGTTGGCCCTCTGGGGCATTACTATACCTCCAGTTATTCCAGAAATATGTTATTAGCATGGTTGAGGCTGAAACAGAGATTGCAATGAACAGATATACAATAAATAGAAAGTTGCGTGTCATTGCAAAACGAGTACAGGTTGTATACTTGAAAAAAAATATAAATTTCTTATAACTATGTATAATTTATACTATTGTGCATTTCTGTACCTAGTGAAGAATTTTGTTAGATTTCAAATTTTCATCATCGATCAATTTTAATACATCTAATTTTATTTTAGTATAATATATATTTTATATACTTTTTTAGAAGAGGGAATAAGACATGCAATATAATCACTGCAACGATATACATAAATATGGAAGAAGAAATATCTACACATCGTAGAAATGGACATAATTGTCATGACAATAATTATTAAGTAACAATTAAAATCATTTGTTCTGAAGTGATAACGCGCGTGTGTGTGTGAAATACATACAATATAAATTGACAATAGCATATTCCGATCTTATGCAAAAAGAAAAAAAGACATAAGAATCGAGATGGAGATATTCTAGCTAAAGTTATGACGTAACTCTGACGTCGATGGTATTTTTTCATATGTACATACCGCGAGTCAAGTCTCGCCAATTCAATTCGCCATAAAGCGGACAGTGGCACGTCGGCCAGGTTATGTCAGATTGTAATCGGAAAATATTTCAAATGCTAACGTATTGTATGTATGTGCTATCACTATTATCGTGTAATCACGTATGTTCGTACAAGTTCTGTATTTCAAAAATACACTTGACTGCTATCAATAAAAAGCTATGATAAAAGACTTACAGTTGGTAGTACTGAAAATTACATGTGCTCCATTCTTCCCAGAAATCAGCTGATAGAGATAAGGATGGAAGAAAATGGTTGCAACAGAACACAACAGATCTGTAACGTTTTATGATTGCTGAGAGATTGGACCATTCTTCTTGATCTAAAAGCATAATCCAATCAGCGCGAAGAAAATTTCCAACAGAAATTAATGTTTTGTTAAACCAATAAAAAGCCAATAAAAAATAAAAAAGAAATGAATTCTTCTCAGAATTCAATAACAAAGTGTCTAAAATCTGGTCATAAGACGTTTTTTGCAACTAGACGACTTAAAGACGTCTCTCTATGTCAATTTTAGATTTGTGCTATTTGGTTATTACTCAAAAAAGTCACCAAAAAAATTTTTATGTAGAAAACACAAGATAATATTTGGTATTTAATATTTGATAAATATTTATTAATTCAATATTCGATAAATAAATATTAATAACTCAAATTATGTAACGTTCATATTTAAAAGTACATTTTCACAAGTTTTTCAAACTAGCTGTTTCAGCAACAGAAAGGATTATGTGATAAAAATTGACGAATATGAAATGTTAATTTTGATTTCTCTAGTTTGAACGATTCATGAAAATGTGCCTTAATGCTGAATTCTTTTCCAAGAGTCGATCGATTAATCAGATGTCATTGTATGTTTCTGTCATGCTTGCCAACTACAAAATTGAAATCAATTGAAATTCTTTGCGAGGGACGAGGATTGAAATAGATTAGAGGACGGTGTTCATGACGGTGTTAAAAGAACATTTAAATCTCCATATATATTTTAATTGTTTAATTATAATTGTTATTTATAAAATCATCGCAAAATGTTGCGCGTCATTGCGAGACGAGTACAGGTATATATTCAGAAACGGAGTCACATTTCATTAAAATCGTGTAGTTTGTGAAGTCTTAACCTGTCTGCTTTACAATAACGTTGTTGTTTTCAGGATATAAAGATTACTTCTTTACGGACATTTAGCGCACAGGCTTCGAGTACCTGTTCACCCACAGTGAATACCAACGTGCAAGGTCTCAGCAATAATGTTGTCAAAGTACCAAACACATGTAAGAATAAAGTATCATTTTACATTATTAAGGAATATTTTTATTAAGACAAGTTTCAGCTTGAACTGAAAATTTCTTCAGCTGTAGGACCCAACGCCTCCAAGGATAAGGAATACAAGAATCCCGAATACTTTTGCTATCATGTTGATTCATTTGGGGAAGCTGAAGTGGAATTGGCAAAGTACAGGTTGCCAGCACCATCTAATAGCAGACCATTTAATATTTAAATGATAGAATGAAAGCTTGCAGATAGTAGAGACAAAATAATAAATTTAATAAGTTGAAAAAATGTACAAAAAAGATGGCGAAGACGAGCTGTGTGTTCAAAACTGTTACATATTAATTAAGAAAAATCTGTTTAATCTGTGTGATCCCCTTTATCATTTTCATTTAAAATTTTTCCTGAAAACGGAAATACTTTGTGTTGAATGTTATCTCGTAACTGCCACTTATAAAATATAAACGGCATTGCATGAGATTTTCAACATTCCTTAAATTCTCAGAAAAAGAGATGGAAGAGATATTCACATTAAAGAGGAGCTACTCAACACTGTGCTGATTGACATATTTGACATAGCTCCTTTTTATATGCATTTCTACCATACCTTTGACAGAGTCATGTTTTAATTCTAACACACTGGAATATCTAAGAACACTAACTAGTTTGGAGTGTTTATTTATAAAAATTCCAAAGTGCGGATTGATTGGTTCCCCTCCTTGTCCTTTATCGATAATCATAGCCAACTTCCACGTAGAACTAGAAACGTACCAACTATACAACTGTTTGGTCCATGACATAATAAACAACACATATATATAACGATGCCCGGCGTGTCACGTCATAATCACCAGACTGTATAAAGACCAACCCGGTCCTTGTCGCGTTAAAGTGCAACGCGCCCGCGTGACAAGGTTAGGGTTCAACGACGAAGACACCTCCTTCAGTCGCTTGGCTGACATCGAGTTGATTTATTGGTTACTTGTTTTTGCGTTTTTCCTTCTTCGTTTTCCCACTTTTTTTACTCTTCTTTCCCCCGGCCGTGTCGACGGACCGACCGTCAACGAACGAAATCCCGAATCCGGCCGGTGAGTGCTCGACTCGGAGCGGAGTACCAGTGAGTGCTGGATTCCTCACATTCGCGCCGGGTTCCTCGCCGATGTGAATTCACTTTCGAATCGAGGTCGGCATTTGTTCTCTTGCATTTCCTCCGTGTCGTTTGCGCACCCGTGCAGAATACGCGAGTGTGCTCCAGCAAATCCCGAGCATGTCATCCGTTGCGCGGAATCGGTTCCTGTCGACGCTCAGCGTCGCGTGGCGTCTCGTCGCCGCTGCCGACCACGCGCACGTAACACACATAGGCGTGCGCCGCGGGAATACGGCGTGCTGGAGGTGAGATGAGAGAAGCGCATTATTATTCAATCACCTCCGTGATGATCGTTTTGCGACAAGAATATTTTTCAGTTTCCCCAGTAGAATTTTTTATTTTTTTAAGATTTTCGAGAGAGAAGAAAATTTATAATTAAGGAGAACAAGAAAATCATAATAATGTCAATTTAATGTCATATTGACGGAATTTATGTCATGATAAAAATAACAAATTCGATCATATTGACATTATTTTGATTTTTTTTTTGTTCTCCTTGGGAATTTATTCTCTTTGATCAGGGCAAAAACGGCAAATCTAATGAACAAGAATGAAAAAGTATTCTTATTGCATGTCCAGATGATTCACAAAGTCAAAGCCTGTAGAAAATAAAAACAGCGTGACGAATAAAGGTGTCTTAAATTAAAGATGCCTCTACATAATTCGCAAATCGCAAAACGTAGTTCGCAAATGCTGAAGCAAAATGACGATTACCGCATGCAAAACACACACAGATGAAAACCAACTGCATGTAATGAAAAAATAAACAAATTTTCATTCTGCATCTGCGTTTGCGAACTACATTTTGCGATTTGCGAATTATGTAGAAGCACTTTTATCCGTGAAATGAAGAAAGAAAACTTTCTTATGTAATATACAGACGAGAATAAGAAATACAATTGTTGAGTAGTTCTGATAAATTCTTCCTCTTCTTCTGTACTGTGGTTTAGAAGAATCGCCCATCGTATTCGAAATGTTTTCATGTCAATACTTTGCGAGTTATATCTGACAATAAGCACATCACACAATTTTTGCGGTCTATATCATCCTTAAAGAGCCCCTTTCTCTTTGTTTTATAATATTTTTTTAACCGAGTCTCTAAACTTTTAGAATAAATTTTATTCTGATGAAAATCTACTTTTAAAGATTGAAAAATAAAGATTAGATAAGATAAAAATGAGTCCCTCTTTTTCAAGTTTCATTTTTCATTTTTTAGAGAGTCTACGCAAAGATTCTACTTGAAAAAATTTAGAAAGTAGAAAATAGAAATTTTTCTTTTCATTTTCTTGAAACATTATTTCCACGTACGTCGTTGAAATCGAAAAATTGTTGATTCAAAAATTGTATCGAAATTTTATGTGTTTATCATTTTCGAATAATAAAAAATTGCGTATATACGCAAATAATGGGAGTTGATACAGTTTTCAATATTTTGGAGTGTGTGTGTGTGAGTGTGTGTGTGTGTGTGTGTGTGTGTGTGTGTGTGTGTGTGTGTGTGTGTGTGTAGGTATGTAATAGTCTTATATTCTGAAAGAGTTTTCGTTCAAAGATTGAATCAACATTCTCTTGATCTCATTTCGATTTTCAATTCGAAAATTAATCAAAATTATAAAAAAAAATCTATCTGAATCAAGAAAAATATTGAAAATTTTTTATGTCAAAACGTATTTTCAAGAAACTATTGATTAAGAAATAAATAAGAATAATTAATTAAGATAAATTAATTAAGAGTTATTAATTAAAAGATAGTCATAGAAAGACATAGAAAGTTAATAAGTATTCGATAGTTTCAGTCTCAAATTTATTTCCGATTAAAGTTTAATCTTTAAGTATTTTAGACTTGTCATCAATTTTATCAGAAGAATCTTTCACAAGAGAACGTGTGATTTCAGCTTTTGTAATATGATCGAAAAGAATAATCGGTCAACATATCTTATCATTAGCATTTCGATGCATAGTTGTTGTGCGCAAATCATTCACGATAAAAAAAGAATCAATCAACATGCGTTTTTTTCTGTCTTTTTCTCTCTATCGAACATTTGCAAGAAAGCACGTTCCGCAGTAAACGGAAGTCATTTGTTTAACGAATACCTTTACACTTTACACGCGTTGATTTTTCAAGACATGCAATATGCTTTGTCAGAGGAACTATTGTCAGGCGATCCATAAAGATCGATAAGCGAAACTATTCTCTGTTGCGAAGAAATTTATATTTTAGAAATCCTGTTTTTCTACATTTTTTTTACTTTTACGTATTATTTATCGAAGCCTCAAGTAATCAATTTGAATCAATTTTCCTTACAACCGGCTAATTGAAATTTATTCGTTTGTTTACAATTAAGGCATATTCAATTGAATTTAATTGGCTTTGTTAGAACAGCTGATTTCGAACGCGGGTTATTATATTTCTTAAATATTTTTATATTTTCAGAATGTTTTGACGATAAATTAAATATTCGTTACAAAAGTTGTTCCACCTTCGGATAAATTATATCATAACTCATTCAGTGAATAAACAAAAGAGTAAAAGTGTATAAGAATAAAGAGAATAAGAGAATAAAAAAAGGAGTTGAAGAATTTATAAAAAATAAAACAGCCTTATATAAAATATACAAATATGTGTATAATAACGTGTCACATTTGTTAGAATAAGCATCACATTACGAGATTAACAGATTTGATAAAACTTGTCTTGTGCATATATTATAATACATTTACTTTCTAAATTCTTTGGAGTGGAATCTCATTCTAAAAATCCCATTCTGAAAATTGATCTATTTTGAAAAAGAGTGGCTCAATCTTCTATCTTTAAGAATGAGGTTTTATTCTTCAGAGTGAGATTTACTCTAAAAATTTTGAGAGTACGACCTAATTATATCAGAACGCAAGAACCAACCAACTATAGTCGAGCATTCCCCTGTTATAGTCGAATGACAAGGGAATGCTCAACTGCAGTTAGTTGGTTCTTATATTCCAACTCGGATCGAATCCTCGGTATAAACTAGGTCTAAAATTAATAATAAAATTAAGATAGTAAAATATTGTTAAATTCAATCAGGAATAAATGTTACTAAATTAATTTTTTAAATCGATATAAATACAATTCAAATTAGACAAAGCAAAAATGTAAATTCCTTAAACTTTGTTCTTGAATCTTCATAAATTTTTTTATTCGATTCAATTCGTTCGCAAAGCAAGTATATATGGAAGAAAGCCACAATTAGATTTGTTCTATCATTCGTTAATTTTGTTCAGTACTGTGCTCATTATCAGTATAATTATGTTACGTATATGCAAATTTCTATTAACAAAGAAGCCTTATGATTCATGACGATAACGATAGTTTGAATTATAAAATATAAAAGTTATTTTTATATTTCGTTAGATATTCGCTGAATATTATCGTACATCGTAACTGAGATCATAACGCGTCTTGTTAGATCATTGATAAAGTTGTTTACTCGACGCTACACTGTTTCATGCAGGTAGCCTATCAGAAACGATATACGTGATTCGCAACGTATGCTCGTATTTAAGCCGTGGTTATCACGTGGAACATCAGTGTCGGATAAATAAGTCTGAGTTTAGTTTATTTTTATCTTTTAAATATTTATTTTTATTAGTGCTTTTTCTCATATATCAAGAAATTAGCGAAAGCTCTATTGATACTACTGATTATCATTTCAGCCGCAGACTTAATTCCGTATTTAAAAGTAATTTGAAAGAACAATATGTTTTTTATTCACAAGAGCTATGACGCTGAAGACACTATATCTTCAAAATCCTCATATGATTCAGCATAAATATTAAAATGTTTCAGTTTGCGAAAATCCTGAAATTTCCTCTAAAAACAAATCATTGTGCGTTCGACAAATACATGGCATGTCTTAAATTGTTGGTTATCAATCTTTAATTTAATAATTTGTACAATTAAAATTTGTACAATTAATATCCGTATTATCGCGCCATATGATAATATTATTTGATTTTGAAATATACTACATATGCAGCCTGTAATAACTTGTAACACTACTTGAAGTTGCAGTTAGAACGTAGCTCAGATAAATCGCAGATGCAAATGAACTTGTTTTTATGTATCCGAATAAACACGTTTATTGATTAACGATGTTCAGAGCTTTACATACAGTCACTACAAAAAGTATTCAATATACAAAGAAATTTTTTATTGAAAAAGTCTTATTTGTAGAAAATAGAAGGAGGTTTAAGTCGAGTTTTCAGGATAATCATGTTTATCAAAAAATGCTTGAACAAATCTAAGACAGGATGTATACTGAAGAGAGCTCTCGAAACTTTAAAAAATAGATTCTATAAATAAGCGCTGTACTTTTGTCATCTTTATTTATTTCCTCTTTTTTTTCATTCCTTTTGACTGCATTTAGAAGAGTAATCTATCCATATCGCGCGCCATGGTTGATCATGACCTTTATCACTTCGTTTATTTCTATATCGTGTGAAGTTTTTTTCATCATACATATTCAGAACATTACTCAGCATGACAAATCGAATTCAGATTTAAACATGCGTTTTTTCTTTGTGTTTTTTCTTTCCTGTAGAAGTGTAAAATTAAAAATCTAAACCAATAACTTTTTTAATAAACATTTTGAATGGAGCTACTTGAACTCGTGTTTTAAATAATAGAAATTTATAATTTATTAAATGTATTAATTAAATGTATTAACAAAAATATCAACTGTCTATTTTATGACATCAATTTGATTGATATTCAATTCCAAGTACCAAGACTTTAACTTATTCAACAGACTTCTTATGAAATTCTTTAATATATTTATAAATTAAAAGCACCAGTTTTATTATTCTAATTAGTCATGAGTCATACTTTTCATTAATTTATCACGTAGCGATTTTATTTGCACACATATCAAATCGATCGAACATTTTCATTTGATATTTGTCTTAATTTTTTTATTTATTTATTATATTTTTAGAACAATGGATTGTAATGTACGAATGGTGCATTCTGCAACACAACCGACAAACACATGGGTCACAAGCAAAGATGAAAGTCGAGAGATGATGGCATTGTGGCCAGATGTTGTTCGCGATCTCACAGATTCGACTAAGAATTTCATTATTCCTGATGTCACCAAATGGATGGCAAAAGTAAATTATTATCTATTAAAATACTGTATAATTTATATGAAAGATGAGATTAAAATTCACGAATTAGTCTGCATTAATCTGTGAGAATAAATTTCCTTAGTATGATCGGATATTATAATTGTGAAATGTACATGTACATAATATAAATATATACAAATTTAAAATGAAATTTTATTCATAACGACATATTATAAATTTATTATTATAAATTTATGAAAATCAAAATTAAAATTCAAAGATGCCTACAAAAAATGTAGATATAAATAAATACTTTTGTAAGATTTATTAGAAAATTAAAAATGTCAAGTATTTCACTAACATATAAAAAAATAATTATAATAATAATAAAAATATAAAACAAAAATATAAAACAATAAATCACTGAACGAATATGCAGCTTGATGATGCTTTCTCTGTTTCATAGGTATTACAGTACAATGTTCCAGGAGGAAAAAAAATTCGTGCTTTAACATTAGTTTATGCCTATAAGATTCTAGCACCAACTGATCAACTTACAGAAGAAAATATTCGTTTAATACGGATCTTAGCATGGTGTATAGAACTGGTGCGTAAATTTGTTCTTCTTTTCTTTACATTGACACTCAATTTATCCATAAACTAATTTGAATAAATTAAATGCAAAATGTAATATTTTAATTTATAATACCTTAAAATTAAAGACAGTATAATCAGCGATTTTTATTAAAAATATAGTGGTGCAATTATGAATTAAATATTAACTTAATTTATTGCTACAGATGCAAGCCTTTTTG
>NW_012130066.1:7386188-7389939 GCF_000143395.1 Atta cephalotes | reverse complement strand
TATTGCGTTATTTGTAGGCTGGAATAAAAGATCCAGAGATGTTCAGGCAAGCAAAAACCATTTTGTTAGAAATGGGGCATTTGTTTCAAGTCCAAGATGATTATTTAGGTTGCTATAGCGATGTTCGTAGCAAGGATTATACTGATATACAAGAGGGAAAATGTACATGGCTGATTGTTGTAGCTCTTCAACGTGCCACTCCGGAGCAACGTAAAATTTTAGAAGTGAGTATCACGAGTATTGATTTAAATATGCGTTGTTTCGTGCTGTTATATTAATTATTTTTCTTACGCAGGAATGTTACGGTTTTCCCGATCCGGAGAAAGTAAGACGCGTGAAACAACTTTTCACTGATCTTGGTTTACCTAACACTTATTCTATATATGAAGAAGAAACATACAATCTACTAAATGTACATATACAGCAAATATCACGCGGGCTTCCACATAGTCTTTTCTTGAATTTATTAAGGAAAATTTATCATAGAGTGTTATAAAATAATTGTGTATATTGAAAAAATTAATATTTTATTCATGCATTAAAATATTAATATTTTATGCATTAATATTTTATCATTAAAGTATAGAATAAGATGCAATGAGAAATTCTACTAATATTCGAAAATATTAAAATGTTAATTCTTTTTATAAAAAAATATCAGAATATCTTTTATAAAGTTTTATGTATAGGAAAATATTTCACTTAAAAAAAGTTAATAAAAAAAATTTTTAGTATTTGGTATTATTTCTTCACTTATTCATAATGGTTTTCTTTTATTAAAATTTTATGACTGAAGATATTAATTTTACTTAAATTATAGAAACAAATTACAATATATAAATATTATTTATAAAAATCTTTTATGCAATATGTCTCTTAAGATGGGTCGGAGCCACATTGGGAAGAATGGATCAAAGGGAACAAAAAATTCTTATACTATTTTGAGATACTCGCTATAGGAGTTATCACGTCGTTTTATGCTATATTTAATCGGAGTTTTATTTTTTGACATTAATGCATGTACACTTGAAATTATAATATAAGCTCGCATAGATAGCCGCTACATTACAAATCCAGATATATTATTTTTCCATGTGTAATGCATTTGACTGAGGTTTTTTTTCACATGTTTCTTGCCGTAACAATTTAACAAGTTTAATTGTATCATTAAAAACTTTCTTGAATTTTATTAGCTTTAATGTTCACTGATGAATAAAATTTAAATTTTCTTTCACTGAAAAGATTATTTATGCATACGTTAATGAGATGTTTAAGTTTGTAGTAACTGAAAACTTAAATGTATTGAAAAAACACTAATTGAAAATTGAGTGTTTTAGTTTATATTTTTCATTAAACTATCCATCAAATTTAATACCCATGTTCATTACATTAAATAATCTGTAACTTACAAGGAAAGGGATTCAACTATTCCTCTCCGATTTTAATGAGCAGTATATTATTCTCCAGACAAAAATAAGCGACATGTATTTTTTTACGTGCCCATACGCACGTTTGAAGGATGAAACACTCCTTGGAAAAAAATGTTTCTCTTTTGTAGCGAATATCATTGGAAAAATCAGTGTTTCTCTTTCGAAGTGAATGTCACTGGAACTATAAGAGATAGAAAAAAATTTTCAGAAAATAGAATGGCGTCGTATAATAAAGCAAGTGGAAAGGTATCGTGACGATCAGTATATGCTTCGCGTAATGCTCTAATTAATTACATCGCTTAACATATCTATAATTGTGTTAAAACGTATTTAATTGTGCTAAATAATGTAATTTATTATGATAAGAAAAACTTCAGCTAAAATAATATTTTTGGATAATGTAGGCGCGATGCGGCGAAACACATAGGATCGCCATGCCAGGCTAGGCAACGAAGCGCTACTTCCTTCTCCCTGCGTGCCGCCGTTGCCGCTCGAGTGGGTCTTACGAATTCGCGCGGCGCGGCTTAACTGCATATTGGCTTAGATGTTTCCTTTTCTAATTCGGAAACTACAGTAACTACAGTATTTCAAAATAGTATAAGAATTTTTTGTTCTTTTTGATCCACCCCCAATGTAGCTCCGACCCATCTTAAGAGACACCCTGTATAATTAAATGTAATATATATGTAAATAATACATATACATGATAGCATGGAAGTAAGACATTTTTGTGTATATTTTTTTCTTCATTTTTGAACAAACAATTACACATTTTAATAATCTAGTTAAAATTGTGTAATAAATTGTATATGCTGCATTCTGTTATTACTAATGTATTATTTTATAAAAAACTTTAGAAAAAAACATTGTAAAATATGATAATTTATTATTTAAAAATATCTTTCGATATTTACATGACAATCATATTAACAATATATGTAAATCGCTTTTGTTGATCATAAAAAGAACATACATATGTATTGCTCTTCGAAGATATATATGTCTAAGCAAAGAATAGATTTCTCTTTAGTTCTCTTCTCGCATCTTCCTTTCCATTTTATACTTTGAAATATTTAATGAAGTTTAGTAAGATATAAAGTGTTTAATGCAAAAGATATAAAAAAATCTAAATTTATCGAAGGAAATTTTTATTTCATTATTTTTTTACTTGTAATTTATCACAATTTTATTCATGACGTAACGAAATTGTCATTCTTATTTGTCATTCTTCTTAACATTTGTTAAACTAACATTTGTTAACTTTAGAACGTCTTATTATAATGGATCAAACAATATGGATAACCATCAGCGAGGAGGAAAGTCAACAGATGATGGCAATGTGGCCAGACATTGTTCGTGATATCACGGAAGAGATAGAAAATTCTAACTTTTCGGATGTTGCTAAATGGATGGAAAAAGTAGATCATCGTTAATTAAAATTATATATAAATATTATGGTTAAACAAAAAATATTATAAATATTATAGCCAATATGAGGTTTGTGTACACGCGCGCGCGCGCGCGCGTGTGTGTGTGTGTGTATGTGTGTGTGTATGAAATATGTTAAAATTCAAAAAAAACATTTAACTAATTGATTGATTCATTTTAAGATAAATTCCTTTAGGATAATTATATGTAGAAGTAATGCAAATAAAATTATATGCAGAAATAATGCAATATCAAATTTCATAATCGTAAATATAAAATTAAAATTCTCTCTTTCTTTTTTCTGTGTCATATAGTGTATAAAGTAAAAATAAATCATCAAAATTTAGTAAACAACAATTTAAAGTAAACTTAACAAAAAAAGTTAAATAAATAGCACTAGTTTTAGATTTTGTACAAAATAAAAAAAAGCCTTGAGTAATCCAATAATTCAATAAGCCTGTAAATAGGTACATAAAACAATAAATCTCGGATTTAAAAAATATAGATTGATGTTTCTTTGTGCAGGTATTACAGTATACTGTTCCAGGAGGAAAAAAAATTCGCGCTTTAACATTAGTCTATGCCTACAAGATACTAGCACCAAGTAATCAATTTACAGAAGAAAATATTCATTTAGCACGGATCTTAGCATGGTGTGTAGAACTGGTGCGTAAATTTGTTCTTCTTTTCTTTAGAATTGACACTCATTTCATCCATAAATTAATTTCATCCATAAATTAATTTGAATAAATTAAATGCAAAATATTTTAATTTATAATACCTTAAAATTAAAGACAGTATAATCAGCGATTTTAATTCAAAATATAGTGGTGCAATTATGAATTAAATATCAACTCAATACATTTATTGCTACATAGATGCATGCCTTTTTG
>NW_012130066.1:7383616-7386168 GCF_000143395.1 Atta cephalotes | reverse complement strand
GTTTTTGAATAAACAAATACACATTTTAATAATTTAGTATTAAAATTGTGTAATAAACATATGCTGCATTTTGTTATTATTGATATTTTTTTATAAAAAACATTGTACAAAATATGATAATTTATTATTTGAAAATATCTTTTGATTTTTCATTTACATGACAATCATATTAATGGTATGTAAATCGCTTCGTTGATTATAAAAAGTACATACATATGTATTGCTATTCGGGGATATATACGTCTAAGCAAATAATAGATTTCTCTTTAGTTCTCTTCTCGTATCTTCCTTTTCACTTTATACTTTGAAGTATCTAACGGAGTTTAGTAACATATAAAGTGCTTAATACAAAAGACATAAAAAAATCTAAATTTATCGAAGGAAATTTTTATTTTATCATTTTTTTATTTTAATTTATCACAATTTTATTCCTGACGTAACGGAATTGTTATTTGTCATTCTTCTTTATTAACATTTATTTATAATTATATTATAAAACTTTAGAATATTTTATTATAATGGATCAAACGATATGGGTAACTATCAGCGAGGAGGAAAGTCAACAGATGATGGCAATGTGGCCAGACATTGTTCGTGATATCACGGAAGAGATTGAAAATTCTAACTTTTCAGATGTTGCTAAATGGATGGAAAAAGTAGGTCATTGATTAAAATAATATATATGATCAAACAAAAAATATTATAAATATTATAGCCAATGTGGGATATGTGTGTGCGTGCGTGCGTGCGTGCGTGCGTGCGTGCGTGTGTATGTGTGTGTGTGTGTTCGTGTGTGCGTGCGTGTGTGTGTGTTCGTGTGTGTGTGCGTGTGTGCGTGTGTGCATGTGTGTGTGTGTGTGTGTGTGTGTGAAATATGTTAAAATTTATTTAGTTGATCGATTCATCTTAGGATAAATTCCTTTAGGATTATTATATGTAGTATGAAGTAATGCGAAAATAAATAATGCGATATGAAATTTCATAATTATAAATATAAAATTTTAATAAAATTTTTTCTTTTCCTTTTTTGTGTGTCATATAGTGTATAAAGTAAAAATAAATCATTATCAAAATTTAGTAAACAACAATCTAAAGTAAACTTAACAAAAAAAGTTAAATAAATAGCACTAGTTTTAGATTTTGTACAAAATAAAAAAAAGCCTTGAGTAATCCAATAATTCAAAAATCTGTAATTAGGTGATGTATGAAACAATAAATCTCGGATTTAAAAAAATGTATAGATTGATGTTTCTTTGTGCAGGTATTACAGTATAATGTTCCAGGAGGAAAAAAAATTCGCGCTTTAACATTAATCTGTGCCTATAAGATACTAGCACCAAATGATCAACTTACAGAAGAAAACATTCGTCTTGCACGAATTCTAGCATGGTGTCTAGAATTGGTGATTCTGTTCTTCTTTTCTTCGTGACATTGATATGTTTCATGAATTTTAATTTGAATAAATCTAATGCAAGCTATAGTTAAAATTTTAATTTATATTACCTTCAAATTAAAGGCAGTATTGTACATATAATGAGTGATTTTCATTAAAAAATATTAAATGTTGCAATTACGATTTATGATATTAAAACATTTATTATTATATAGTTGCAAGCCTATTTTCTCTTAATCGACGATATAGAGGACCGATCGTTACTTCGCCGAGGCAAACCATGTTGGTATCGATTCAATGATATAGGTCCAGCGGCAATCAATGATAGTTTATTGTTAAAGGGTGCTGTATTTTATCTAATTAAAAAATATTTCAAAGGGAAAGATTATTATGTTAATCTACTAGAAACATTTCACGATGTGAGTAAAGATATCTTCTCTTTTCCCAAATATATATACATATTAAATAATTTCCTTTTACTTTTTAATTGACAACAATTATTTATGAAAATTGAACAATTAACTATGAAATTACTTTAACAGATTATATTTAAGACAATTATAGGCCAAAGTTTAGATTTGTTCTCTACCAGTTTTGGCAAGAAACCCAATTTGGATCTATTTACAATGAATCGATATAATTCCATTTGTCAGTACAAAACATCGCAATATTCTTTTATTTTGCCAATAACCGTAGCTATGCAATTAGTAAGTGTATCTTAGTTTTTTTAAATACGAAAAGACTGATTCACTTTGATGATAATTGTATTACGTTACTTGATCTAGGCCGGAATAAAAGATCCAGAGATGCTCAGACAAGCAAAACCCGTCTTGTCTGAAATAGGACATTTATTCCAAGTCCAAGATGATTATTTAGGTTGCTATGGAAAATCCGATGTTCATGGCAAGGATTATACTGATATACAAGAGGGAAAATGTACATGGCTGATTGTTGTAGCTCTTCAACGTGCCATTTCAGAGCAGCGTAAAATTTTAGAAGTGAGTATCGTTGATTTAAGTATGTGCGTGCGTGCGTGCGTGCGTGCGTGCGTGCGTGCGTGCGTGCGTGCGTGTGTGTGTGTGTGTGTGTGTGTGTGTGTGTGTGTGTGTGTGTGTGTGTGTGTGTGTGTGTGTGTGTCTTGTTACTTATTTATTTCTTT
>NW_012130066.1:7368275-7383307 GCF_000143395.1 Atta cephalotes | reverse complement strand
CTGTTCTATTAATTCTTTTTCTTATTATGTAGGAATGTTACGGTTCTCCCGATCCGGAAAAAATAAGACGCGTGAAACAACTTTTCACTGATCTTGATTTACCAAAAGCTTATTCTACATATGAAGAAGAAACATATAATTTACTAAAAATATATATACAGCAGATATCATGTGAGCTTTTACGTAGTCTTTTCTTGACTTTATTATGGAAGCTTTATCACAGAATGATATAAAATAATCATATATGTATATTGTATATGTATATTGAAGAAAGAAACTGATATTAATAAATATTTATTATTGCATTGATATTTTATCGTTAAATTTAAAATGCAGAATAAAGTGAAACGAGAAGTATTCTATTGATATTCAAGAATACTGAAATGTTATTTTGTTGTGAAAAATATCAAAATATCTCTTATATAAAATCTAAAAAAAAATAATCTATAAGAGATCTAATCTATAAAGATTATGTCCAGAAAGATATTTCACTTCAGAAAATAAAAAAAAATTTTTTAATATTTAATAATAATCACTTCTAAAATTATTTATAATGTAATTTTATGAAAGTAAATATTAATTTTATTTATAAAAAAATACAATGTCACCAATATTTGTAAGAATCCTTTATATAATTAATTGCAATGTATATTAATGTTACATACACATGGTAATAGATAACACTGTAATATATATTTTCTCCTTCATTTCTAATCGTTAAAATGCACGTTTTTTTTATTTATAAATAAATAAAAAAACGTGCATTTTAACGATTAATTCTAATATTAAAATTATGCAATAATATTAAATATTCTTCGTTCTGTTTATACTGATTTTTCGGATAAAAAACAATATACGAAATGTATTTTTTCGGATAAAAAAAACAGCAAGAACAATTTGTTATTTAAATTAATCTTTTGATATTTACATGCCAGTCATATGAATTATTAATGCGTAGACCGTTTTGTTGTCATAAAAAGACCATACATATATGTATTGTTATTCAATGTATTGAGTATATATAACCAAGAAAAGAACAAATTTTTCTTTAGTACTATTTTCATGTTTTCTTTTCCATCTTATCCTCTAAAGGTTAACAAAATTTAATAAAATATGAAGTACTTCATATAAAAGATATACAAAATATATAAGAAATTTTTATTTCATCATCTTTTTGGCTTGTAACTCATTACAATTTTATTCATGACGTGACTAAATCGTCATTGTTACTTATTATTTGTCATACTTGTTAAACTAATGTTTGTTAAAAACCTTAGAACGTTCAATTGTAACATAAATGGCTTATTCCATGACTCCAACGATACGAATAACAAGCAAAGAAGAAAGTCAGCAATTAATGGCAGTGTGGCCGGACATTATTCGTGATATCAAAGAAGCAGTTGAAAATTTTGACATTCCAGATGTTGCAAAATGGCTGAAAAAAGTAATTATACAGGCCAATAAAATTTAGGATGGGGGGGATCTTTGAACTTTGAAAGATATTTTCGTAGGATTTTGATGCGCTAAAAGTGAATTAGTCCGTTTCTTTTTCCATCACTCTCCATTTATTAAATATTAAATAATCGCAAAAACAGTTTTTTCCAAAGTAATTTCTTTATTAATTTTTGCTTATAAAAATGTTTTATGCATCGACCTAATGTATTAATCCAATCCGGCTGTTTTTGCACTTTAGATGTGTGGAGTCGGAAATTTTTCAAAAAAGGATTTAAACTAGAAACACATAGCTACAAGTAAATTGTCAGATATTTTTTATGATTTTTCCAAAGTATTTTTGTTCGTGATTTGCATAAAACATTTTTATAAGCATCGAAAAAATATTTTTAGTATTGTTGGAACATTTCTAAGTTAAATGTCGCAAAACAAACTTCGATATCATTTTTTGTTTAGCCGGACAAAACTGTTTTTGCGAATATTGTAAAAAAATGGAGGATAATGGAAAAAAAAACGCTTTCGGCGCAAAAATCCTACATCTTTTAAAATTCAAAGCGCAAGATCTTCCTAAATTTTGTCGACCTGTGTTATTAATTAAAAGCTAAATAATAGGATGTAACAGATGACGTAATCAAAACTTATTTGAAAGACTAATCGATTCAGAATAAATTCTTTCAGCATGATTATAAAAAATACAATATAATACAATGTCATTATGACAAAATTAATAATCATGAATATAAAAATTTTAAATAAGAATTTCTTTCTGTTTCTTTTTCTCAAATAATGTATAAATTTAGAAAAATAAAACATCATCGAACATCATTTGAAAATATCTTAAGGAGAATTAAACAAATAAAATCAGTTTCAGATTTTGTAGAAAATAAAAAAGACATTAAGTATTTTTAATATTTTAATAATTCAAAAACTATAATAATAAAACGAAATATGAAACACTGAACATTAGAATTGAACAAATATACATTGATGTTTCTTTATTTAGCTATTACAATACAATGTTCCACAAGGAAAGAAAAATCGCGGTTTAGGGCTAGTTTATACCTATAAATTCTTAGTACCAAGTGATCAACTGACAGAAGAAAACATTCGTTTAGCCCGGATTTTAGCATGGTGTATGGAATTGGTATGTATTTCATTATTCTTTTCTTGATATCGATATTTTTCATAAACTTTAAAGACCGGTTGTTGCACCTTTTAATAAATTTTACCTGTGAGCAATAAATCTGGCAATCCGCATATGTGATTGGGTAATCTTGTTATTTATTCAATAAATAAAATTGATCAAAAGATGGAACAACTGCATTAAATGAATCAAATGCAAGATAACCTAAGATTTTAATTATAATACCTTCAAATCAAAGAAACAGTATATATAATATAATATATAATAATAATCATTTTAATTAAGTATGATCATGAATTAATGATAACATTTACTTGTACAGATGCAAGCTTCTTTCTTCATAGTAGATGATATAGAAGATCAATCGTTATTTCGTCGGGACCAACCATGTTGGTACCGATACAATGATCTCGGTTTAGTAGCAATCAACGACTCTTTCATATTACTGAGCTCCATATTTTATTTAATTCGAAAACACTTCAAAGGAAAAGATTGTTATGTTAATCTACTAGAAACATTCCAGGATGTGAGTGAAGATATATTTTTCTTTTTTCCAATGATATGTCCATTATCTAAATTTTTCCCTTTTCCTTTTCAATCGAGCAATTACATATGAAAGTATATTTCGACAGACTATAATGAAGACAGCAATAGGCCAAAGTTTAGATTTGTTTTCTAATTTTAACAGACCAAATCTGAATTTATTTACGACGAATCAATATAATTCCATTATCGAATTCAAAACAGCATATTATTCAACTTGTTTACCAGTAGCAATGCATTTAGTAAGTGTACCGTAATTATATATATATATTATACATGAAAATTGATTCGCTTAATAATAATTGATAAATAGTGATGTGTTACTTGTAGGCTGGAATAAAAGATCAAGAGATGTTCAGGGAAGCAACAACCATCTTAATAGAAATAGGATGTTTGTTTCAAATTCAAGACGATTATTTGGATTGTTATGGAGATCAAGTCTGTGGCAAAAATAAGACTGATATCCAGGAAGGGAAATGTACATGGTTTATTGTTGAAGCGCTTCAACGCGTTACTCCACAACAGCGTAAAATATTAGAAGTGAGTATCATTTGTTAAATGTATTGCTTCATCGAACGCTGTTATATTAACTCTTTCTTTTTTTATTACATAGGAATGTTACGGAACTTTGGATCGAGAAAAGGTACAACGCGTAAAACAACTATTCAATGACTTAAATCTGCTGGATGCTTACTTCAGATGCGAAGAAGAAACATATAATCTAATAAATGTACACATAAAACAGATATCATCCGGACTTCCACACAATATTTTTTTTGATATATTAAAGAAGTTTTATCACAGAATGTCATAAACAACCATATATTGACAAAAGAAACTATGTATATATAATGTATATATAATGTAATACTTTATTCATTAAATTTATAATATAGAATATAATAGAACAAAGTGTTCTACATTGCAAGGGAATAAATTAAAATGTTATTTCAGTGTGCATTAAAAAATTTTTTACAAAATTTTATATACGGGAAAATATCTAAATAAAAAATTTCTAAAGCATTTTATATTATCACTTCTTAAATTATTTATGTTTTTTTGTTATAAAAAAAAATTTATTTTATAGATAAAGATATTAATTTTAATTAGAAGAATAAATTATAATGTGCAGATAATTTTCAAAATTTATGTAATTAAATGCAATATGTAAATGTTACATATACATATAAATGTTACATATAAATGTTACATAGGTAGAACCCTTTATTTTTCTTTTTTGAATAGATGAATGCTTATTTTAATGATAAACCTTAGTTCAAACCATCGAACCAAACTTTGAACCGCGAGCATTTCGATAATTAACTTTTATTGTTTTTTTTTTCGAAAAATTTATGTAGTAGTGCATTCTATTTATACGATTTTTTTTTTATAAAGAAAAACATACAAAATAATAATTTATCGTTTTTAAACACATCTTTTGAAATTTACATGACAATCATATGGATTAGCAATGTAGACTGCTTTGTTGGTTATAAAATGATCATACATATGTATTGTTATTTTATGTATCAGATATATGTATCTAAGCAGTAAATCTAACAATAAATCTAAGCAAAGAATAGATCTCTTCAATTCTCTTTTTGTAGTCAATCTTCTTTTCCATCTTATTCTCTAAAGAAACTAACAAAATGTAATAAGGTACGTGTTTAATACAACAGGTTTGATATAAAAAATATAAATTTGATAAAGGAAACTTTTATTTTAAACTTTTGTTTTTTAATTTAGTAATTTGTAATAATTTTATTCACGACATATTGAATCGTTATTATTATCTCGTCATATGTATCATATTTTTTAAAATTTGTTAAAACTTCAACATGATTCTTCGAATATAACATAAATATCTAAATCTGTAACCTAAATGATGTGGATAACGATAAGGAGAAAAATCAGTAGATGATGACTGCGACCAGACATTGTTTATAATAACACGGAAGAGATTGAGAACTTTTCAGATATTGTTAAGTGGATAGAAAAAGTAAGTTATTATTGACTAAATTACTGTACAATAGTCAGTATAAGGTCTAAAGAAATAATAAAAATTCATGTATATAATAAATTCGTGATGTATGTGTGTATTTATAATGTAATAAATCTATTTTTATACATTTATATATTTTTTATATTTATAATTTTAGTTTTATATTTATTTACTATATCTTTTTCAAATATAAATATTCAAAGAGAATAAAAAAATATTATTGAGATTTTTTTATTTTTCTTTTCTTACCGTAGGGCTGATGTCTCCTTATATTATTACGAATTTTCATGCGTACAATTGTTTTTAATTCACGTCTTAAATTATTAAGTGTATCATTTGAAGCAGCTTCTGTACTGAAGAATTTGACAGCTTCTAAAAAAAATATATATATATTTATAGTATCAACTTAAATGCTCTAATTCCATGATTTTTTTTTATTATACATACCATTAAATCTTATATCATTGCTATCAAAAAATAGAGTATCTTTATGGCCAAACAGGATTTTTTCTTGAATACCTTCTTTAGTTTCGTCAACCATTTGATTATTTATATCTGGTGCTTTAGATGTATTTTCTTCATCAGATGAATCATATTTAAATGCATTATTTGCATTAAAATTAAATTTAAAATGTTGGGCTTTAATATTTTCCACTATGGATGTATCATTATTCTTGATATTTTCTGAAACTGAAATAATATATGTACAGATATAAAATAATAAAAATATAAAAATGTCATATTTTTTAATAAACACCTGTGTCATTTCTTTCCTTTCCATGTAATTTTAATAAACTAAATCCTTCTTTCTGTTTCAAGCTTTCTGTCAGAGTATCAGATACAGTATAATAAATATCCTTTGACACTTCTGGTTCGGGAATTGCAGAATCTGTAATTTCTGACATGGATTTATTACGTTTCTTTTTTTTGGTACTTTTTTCCTTAGTTTCTGGTTGAACAGGTTTTACTTCATATTCACAATGTCCATTTTCAGTTGGATCATATCGTATCATCAATTCTTTCCTGTAAATATTTTATCATTAGATATCCAAAGTAACAATCATAAGTTCTATTTATTTAAATATTCTTACTTAGTAGGTTTCGTTTCCAGATTTTTTATGGTAAGTGGTGTTCCTAAAATGCCTTCTAAAATATCTAATTGTTTTTCCTTCTCCTTCTGCAAATTATACTCATCGGTATCCTCAACAACTTTACTTTCCTTAGTCTGATTGTCATCTTCTATGAAACGATCATCCAGAATAAAACGTGCATCATTTCCAAGAGTAGTCTGTGAGCATAAATAAATACTATTAGTATCATTATTGAAAAAAACAAAGTATCAAATGCATACCTTTTTACATTTCTTAACTTTAAATTCATCTTCATTCCATAAAGAATCCTTTTCATTGTTATTGTCATTGTCACTGTCAAACAAATCTCTCTTTGTTTTTTTCTTTCGTTTTACATCTTGCTGTTCATTAACATCATCAAATATAATTTTTTTATTGTTTGTAGTATTATCCTAAAAAAAAATAATCTTATAAGTAATAATATATACATATAAAATACAATATAATTACAACGTGAATAAACCCACTAAGTTCTTTAATGCTTGCTGTATAAATTGTCCCTTTGCTTTGAATGCCTGTTTCTTTTCCTTCAAGGATTGCAAGCGTTTCTTCTCGGACGTAGTAATTACACTCATTTTAGAGCTATTATAATTCAGAAAAAAAGACTATTTACAACAGGATTGAAACATTAGAAATCTCATATAACCTCAATTGCTATCGAAAAATTATTAATTATACGAAATAAACTTAACTTACAAATGAAAAAGTTCTACTCTTACGTGTTTTTATTAGCAGAATATGAAGATAATAATTAAAATTGTTGCTACACATAAAAAATAATATTTTATTAATTTAAATGCATACAAGCACTATATACGAACACAAACGCATACAATGAGACGATCTCAGCGCCTCTCAGCACCTCTCAGCGCTTTCTCCACAACACGACATAAAAATAAACGAAAAAGACAACACGAAATAAAAAAAGGAAAAATGGAACAATGAATGAAAATTTGTCACATGACGAGTAGGAAAAAGGTTGCGCCAAATTTAAACTATTATAAAGTGCGTGCATTTGATTTTTAAACTTATCATTGACAAGATTATTAATAAAAATCATTAATAAAAATAACGATCGATATTTTTACAAGAGTTAGCGTGATTACTCTGGGGCAATCTGATTCATTCTGTGGAAATTGAAAAACGATGATATTATCAACCATTCTAATTGTTCTAAATTAAGATAAATATAATGTAACTCATATTCAGAACACGCTTACAACGATGTTAGCGCGCTAACATACTACCCGGGAAAAATATTTTATATATAATTATACATAATTCTATATAATTATATATAATTTTATATATAATTATATACAATTATATATAAAATATAGGTAATTATTTACTCAGCAAACAAGAATGAGTTGAAATGAATTGACTCGTACAGTACAGAAACTTGTAGCAACATTGCTGCAACATTTCAATTGCATATTGCAATACAATGTTGCAGAAACATTGCGAAGACTTCTTTTTGTAATATTATTTTTGTAATAATGTTGCAGCAGTATTTTTAAAATATTTCCAGCAAGAAACACAAATTGACATAAGAGTCATCCTGTCCTTGTTCAAAAATCAGTAAGAAACAAAGACAAGAATGACTCTTGTCTCTGAGTCGATTTATGCCTCTATTAGAAAGTTCACTTTGAGTGTTAAGACTTGTATATATTGATTATATAATATGTATAATAAATAAGGATCTAGACATAATGGAAGAATAGGAATTAATGATCATATTTATATGGCACCTAATCAGGTTTCATAACACCTGTAGTTATGAACTACTAACTGTGAAACTAACCAATCTCATAACTATATTTCTCTGAAAAATGGAATGGTTAGTTTCTAACTACGAATATTATTAAATCCGATTAATGTCCATTTCTACCAATATAGATTAATTTTAATCTTAGTTCAACTTATCTTCGTCTTTTTCTAATTCTAAAGATTAGAAAGATATTAAAAAGACGAAGAGTAAATTGAACCGAGATTAAAGTTAATCTACATTAGTGGAAACGGACATAAGGTGTAAACATAGTCAATGTCTATAATTTATAGGAATTGTATCTATAATTTAGACATAAAATAATTAGAAGGATTAAATATAATGCACAATGGATACAATAATGCGATTTAAGACATATAATATAAAAAAATTAGAAGAGTTAAAAGTAACATACAATGAATACAAATAAAATGACTTCATAAATAATTATGTCTTTATATTTTATAGGCGTATTCCGATATGCACAGCCAGTACTGAAAATTTATAATTCACATTACGTACTGTAGATTTTTAGTATTGAAAATATATGTAACGTGAATGTTGTGCATATTATTGATTATATTGAATATTGTACATATTATTGATTATTTAAAATTTTTAATAAAGTTTTAAATAATCAATAATATGCACAACATCTTATTGACGTCCCATTTTATGAATATTTTGTTTGCTTTGTCTTTTTAATTTAGAGTCATCAGATTACCAAATAGTTTAGAAACTTTGCTAATATCCGATGAAAATTCAAAGACATGCTCTTCTCAACATCAAAATATGAAATGAAGGTAACGAAATAATTTAATATGCATTTTAGGATATACCTTGCATCAATTTTTTTACTTACTTTATTATTAAAATTTATTAAAATTGTAATATATCAAAGACGAGTCTCACAAAAGATATCTACTTTTTCAAGATTTAAATTTTATTACTAAAAGTTTCGGTTTGAAAAAGTTGATTTCCTTTACTAACTGTAAAAGAATTTTTTGATTATTTAATTCCAGAATGTACTCAATTTTAAATCATTTACGAGTCATTCCATTAATTGTATTTATTTCTCTTATTTAATATTCAGCGTATATTATGCATGATACATAAATATATTTTTTTAAATAGGCAGCAATGTTGCTTGTATGAGAACAAGAAACTCTCAAGAGTCACCAGAATTTCCAGGCATATCATTTTTCTTTAAATATATTTTTTTGGCTGAACTCGAAAAACATTGTCAAGTACTAAAAATATGATACGTATAAATTTGATATAAAATTTATATATTAAATTGTTTAAATCATCTTAGTTGCGGAAATATGATTTAGAAAAACTTACTTGTAAACATGGAGAATTACTTATTTGATTACGACGAATTATACATTGTCGTTTATTTTTAATAATTCAAGGCCTGACTCGAAGCTTTTAAAAGTCAGTCGGCCGCGGCGTTTCATTCCCAGTCCCACACTACTAGATTCATCAATAAGTGATGTATGAGTTCTGCTTTAAACGCTTGAAATGAATTTGAGATTGATGTTCTATTTAAAGGGAATTCGCGTGATTACGGTGCTCGTGCGAATTCGAGCGAGTTCCGTTGGACCTCTGGTGGCGAGTCCTAAATCGCTCTTCTCAGCATGCAGTTCAGATAAATTGGCTCAAATTACAGGTCAAATACGTATGGAATCTCTTATAGACTTTTTACAATAAGCCATATTATCTAAGTTTTAAGTCTTAATCTATAAAGAATTGACCAATTATAATTGATGAGAAGAATAATCGACTATAATTGGTCAAAATTTAGATATTGGCTTATTGTAAAAAGAAAGCCCATTACGCCATAATCATAAATTAAGATAAACCAATATTCATAGCCAATTTCTTATTTCAATTAATAATTCTTATTTTAATTAGCAATATCTTAGAATGCTATAACGCTACAAATGCTACTAATCAGCAATATTTTAAAATGCAATAAGAATGTTTTATAACAATTTATTATTGCATATGTTCTGCGATGTAGAATCGTATCTGTTGATCGAAGAATTATATTCAGCTACAGTGACTAGATTTAATTTTGAAATCAAAATCACTGAGAAAGGTATTACTATTATATATTATTAATAAAAATGGGCGGAAAAAATACCAGTGAATATACATTCAAAGCATGCGGGAGTTATAAATAGAATTTTCAGAGAGAGATATATATATATACATATAATATAGTGAAAATCTAATACATATACGTGTCACGTGAATTATAGATTTTTGCTCTCAATTAATAATGTAAATAATTGACGACAATAGAGAAAAATATTAGAACGCTCCTCGTCTCGATCCCAAACCTGTTCTTTCTTCCGATTTGGTTAGACTTTCGTTCTGCCACTGAACCACACGCTGTTGGTATCTCTGTTGTGTCTATATCTAGTAAATTTTTTATAATAAATGTTCCTGTGTAAACGATTGTAGCGCCATATGATGATCAATCAGAATCAATCTTCTCGTGTTCTTTTATTCGTTGGACACACGTGAACATGGTTCCGGTAAGTTGTCGTTCTCGCAAAAATACGATGATTATTCGTAATTATGGCAGAATTTCGTTAAAATAATATTACGTACAGAAAGAACGCGTCCGACTCGTCGATCGCGACACATTGGCTTATTGTTTTATGTTGAGATCGTTTCAATCTAGTCCGATTCATACGTATCCTATCATACGCTCCTACCTCGGCGTCTTGGACGATTTTCCATGTTTCATAATGTTGCTATAAAATAATGGCAACATTGACCAATTGACCAATCATTAAATAGATTATTTCGCAAATTTTTAGCCAGCAAAGAAAACTAAAGGCCCGATTAAGAAGCAGGTGCTTCGGGGTAAGGGACAAAAAAAAAGGTATCCGTGAGGTTCACGATCGATTGCACGCATCCCGTGGAAGATAATATTATGGATGTTAACAATTTTGTAAGTTACATTATTATTCTTAATTATTTAAGATTATATTCCTAATACTCTCTTTTCCCATCTGTGAGAATTTTGCTCGAAATTGTTCGTTTGATTGAAATCGAGACCTATCCTATTTCTCGGATTTTCCTAACCTTTACGTGATAAAACATTCTAACGTTGATTTATTTTGAATTGCGTGATGCCTATTGTTTTAATATTATATCATTGAGACTGATTATTATAAGACGATGATGTTTTCTCTTTTTAGGAAAAATATTTACAAGAAAAAATCAAGGTTGGTGGGAAAACTAATAACTTTGGCAACAATGTTGCCTTGGAACGCAATAAAATGAAACTCACTGTCAACAGTGATGTCGATTTCTCAAAACGGTGAGTAATATCGTTTTTCTATGATTATAACAATTGTAAAATATTATGGATATAGTTGATATCCATAGTCAATTCATATAAATCATCTTAAATACAATTTCAATATGTCGTGAATCAATCACAAAGTTAAATTAGCATTTTATGATATTACTTAAGACAATCTTTAAATAGGAATAAATACTCACTTATAGGTGCTTGCCATTTAGACTGATATTGATAATCTGTTCTTTAAAATCATTTTAAATAATGTCTTAAGATGCTAATATTAGGTGTACAACTTTGCTTCCGCCGGTTTTTTCCGAAATTCGAGGCTTTATTGTAAAAAACTGGTTATACATTTATGATTCAAAGTATTGTCCATCGCTGGTCACTACTTTCTTCCATCTTTCGGGTAGCGTACGAATCCCGCGTCGAAAAAACTCATCTTTTGAGGCTATCCACAAATATCGATAATAGGCTATCGATCCAATTTTTTACTTCTTCATAAGACCGGAAGTGTTGGTCAGCCAGGCCATGCGTGTGTGTGTTGATCGAAACAAGTGATAGTCAGAGGGAGCAACGTCTAGAGAATACGGCGGGTGAGGTAGGACTTTCCATTTCAACGTTTCCAAGTATGTCTTGACCACTTTTGCAACATGGGGTCGAGCATTGTCATGCTGCAAAATCACTTTATCTTTATATTATATATCTCTCGTTGTATTGCAGCCGTTTGTCTTTCAATGCTCAGCTCAAACGCATCAATTGCGTTCGATACCGATCGCCTGTGATTGTTTCAGTCGGTTTTAACAGTTCATAATACACTACGCCGAGCTGGTCCCACCAAATACAGAGCATGACCTTGGACGTCAAAATCACCGTTCTTGAAGCGTTGAAACCACTCACGATACGTTCTTTCACTAATAGCGGCCTCACCATAAGTATTTGAGAGCATTCGATGAGCCTCAGCCGCAGATTTCTTCATATTGAACTAAAAAATTAAAACTTCCCGCAAATGATGAGAATTTGGCTCGTAAACTGATATTTTCAATCGAGAATAACTTTATGATGCAGACACAAATCGACTAATGTTTCTATGGGGTTATGTTGACAGATACCCAAGTTTATTGTATGACGTCTATGATCTATTTATTTCGACCACCACTTACCGCTAAAGCCGTCTATAGGAAAACGGCGGAAGCAAAGTTGTACACCTAATACATCTCTGTGATCAACTTAAGCGACAATGAATAAATTTTAAGTTTTGAACTCTGAGCTATAAGAAATTGATCGATCATAGTTGAATATGAGAAAAATAATTGACTATGATTAGTCAATTTCTTATGGCTTCGAGCTAGGTAATGACTTATTATAGAAAGCCCATAAGAATAACTAAATATCTATGATTCTAGTGATACAAGTCGACACAAATATCATTTTATCTTGGCATTTAATGAGGAACAAAGACAAAACGATATTTGTGCCATCTTGTCTTTATTAAGTAGATAAAACCTGATGATATTAAACAATATTAATAATATAGCCAATATTCATAGTCCATTATTATTTCAATGTTATCTTAAATAATGTCTTAATATGTTCCTCTAGTTGATTCGTGACATCTTAAGATAGTTTTAAAATAAGAATTGACTATGAATATTTGTTTTTTACTATTACAAGTTTACTATTATAAGCTATGGGAAGAGCGATATTTGCACTAATTTGGAAAACATTGTTTTTATAGATATCTCAAGTATTTGACAAAGAAATACTTGAAGAAGAATAAATTGCGTGATTGGTTGCGAGTAGTATCGAAAGACAAGGAAACGTATGAGTTACGATACTTCCAGATTAACAGTCAAGAAGATGATGATGAGGAAGATGTGGAATAATTCTTTTTATTCTTTTAATTGCAGATGCTGTATATATTTCTTTTAATAAAGAACACTAAAATTTGATATTCTTGTTTATTTATGCGAATATAAAATAATTAGCTTTGATTGTATAACATTTTTAATTTTTTAACTATAATTTTGTAATCATGCGATTCTATCAGTTATATATGTATTTTTGTAATTATTTCAAAGTATAACTGCAAAAACGAGACGTACAAATTTTTATAAAGATAAAAGCTTATATAAATTTTCTAAAAACAAGTTAACTAAAAAAAAATTAGTAAATCCATATAATGCAAATTAATTTGTCTTTTTTATACCTTTTTTTCTCGAGAAGATGTTAAATATTCGTCGAATATTAGCAAAGCTTTTAAATCATTAGCAATCTGATGGCTCTAAATTTTAAAGACAAAAACAATAAAAGAGAAATGAATAAGAATATCGTATACTTTTCGTATACTTCGATTATTTCAAATCTAATTCATTTCAATCCATTCTCGTTTGTTGGGCCCAGCAAACGAGAATGGATTAAAATGAATTGAAATTTTTTTCTATTCAAATGCGTATTTTAAATAGCGCATACTTTTTTTTGGATTTAATTGGATTCAATTGGATTCAATTAGATTCAGTTGGATGCAATTGGATTGAAAAACTGCATTTCCTATTAAAAATTTTGAATTGAATAGTATTCACAATTGTGTTGTTTTGTACAGAAAAAGTTAATATTATTTTTAGATTGAAAGGCATAGAGAAAGGCATATGCTCCATGCAATTCCTATAAATGAATAAAAATACATTCAGGATTGAAAAGCATTCATTTTAACATTCGTGAATCAATATTTCTGAAAATCTGAATCCATTTCAATTCATTTCAATTCATTCTCGTTTGCTGGGTATTTAAATGTAATGAATGTACATTAAATTTATGAAAAATACATTAAATTTTATGTACATGTACACATATACTTTTTAGTTATAAATACATTAAATTTAATATAATGTCATGAAATTAAGTTCAAATTGCGTAACTTAAAACTTAATGAAATTTAAGAAAGAAAATTAACATTTCTAACAGTATACATGGAGTTATATCGAATCGGATTGATATCTTAATCTCTAAATATCTTAATCTCTAAAGTCTTCAACTTTAACACTTAATAACTCGATTCATGCCGATCGCTGCGTTTTTTGCCAGATTCTTTTTGAGTGAAAACATGTTAAATAAGTGTATTTTTATTAAAATTTGAGGTGCGGGAGAAGGGATTATTCTAAATAATTACTAAAATATGTCTATTTATATACAATTGCGTAAAATTATATATATTTTTTTATAATTTTATATAATTATATACAAAACATTTTTTCTCGGGTATATTTTATGTTACGTATATTATAGATTTTCAGAGATAAAAGCGCGTTCTGAATATGGGCCAGTATAAATAAAGATTTTACCTTATTCATAAAACATTATTTTATCATCAAAAATATACAAATCTCCAAGATTTTTACATTTCTGATGATAAAACAGTATTAAAGGATAATAAAGAATGCCTTTTCAATTGTAAAATCACTATAGACATTTTCATGCACACGCTATACATTCGTGTTCCTGTAATTTCCAATTGTCGTAACTGTAGTTTCATTAATTTATTCTTGAATTTGGCTATTCATACACTGAAAAAAANATATATATATATATATATATATATATATATATATATATATATATATATATATATATATATATATATATATATATATATATATATATATATATATATA
>NW_012130066.1:7349898-7367457 GCF_000143395.1 Atta cephalotes | reverse complement strand
TTTTTCCCATACCTAATATGAAATGATGTCACAGCAATGGTGATGTATGTGCGAATGTCTTTGTAACATGTATTATTTTGTTATGATAATCTCACAGTGACATCATTTCATATTTTCTTTTTAATTATAATGATTCTATTGTGACCTGAATGTGACCCTTTGCTAAAGGGTAGTGTTAGGAGTCATTAGCGTTCTTCAAATATCACCAGATCCCGAGCCTCCCAGAGTGCTTATACTATAAGTATATCGGTCTTTGGTAATATCAAGTAAAATCTGTCATGATCATAATGCAAGAAACTTTTATCTTTAAATTATATACAGCGTATCTATAAAGAACTTATAGTCCATTTTTATTTTAACATCATCGAATCTTAATTAAGTAATATTTTAAGATGCTAAATATAGCCCTCTGATTGGCTTATGACATCTTAAGATTATATATACTTAAGACAGTCTCAAATATATATAAATCGGCTATAGATACTGGTCTCTGGTTATAACGTATATATTTTTAAGACTGCACTTAAGACAGTCTTAAATATAAGATCTGATATGAATACCAGCCTAAATGCCTTTGTTTTAAAAACTTGATTTTGGTCTGAGTAATTTTATTTAATTATTAGGTGTAGTAAAAAGAAATCCATTATTTTTGCATGAAATTGAATGGAAAAATAATGGATTTCTTTTTACTACCTAATATATTCATATATTTATAATTGCTAGGCTAAATTAAAGACTATCTAATCATTTGATTATTGTCTAATTTTGCATTCCAGTGGTGACATTAAGGTCGATTCTTCAGAGGTAGATTCGAAATCCTCTCGTCGGGAATTCATTGTGACATTAATCAGATCTTCAGAATTTTGATTGGATAAAGCATCATCTGAAAAAAATGTTCATTAGATAACTTAATTATCATATTGTGACTTAATTACCATATAATTATTAATTATTACTACTATAGCTCATATAATTATCGTAATATCAATTTTGTGTAATACGTACTGTAAAGAACATCTGCGATGTTTTCTTTTTTTTCGATCAAACGAATATATTTGTTGTCGGCAAAAATGTTGAAATTTTGCATGATATCAGAATTAAAATTCAACAGCCAGAATTGGTTTTTTTCATAGTTTAATTTTTTCGATAATGTTTCAATACCCTATCGTAAAATTTATAGTTTGAACAAAGTGTAATTTACGAATAAAAATATTTAATGAAAAAAAATCAATTTTATATGATAAACGATATACCTTGATTGAAGTATAATCGAGACTAGTGAATGTCTTACAGTTTATGATCAAGGGAACATTTTTTGTAGCTAAATTCATGACTTTATCACAGAAAGAAGTTACTGCGGGATATTGGAGACAAGTATCGAATTTTAGCATTATATATTTGTTTCCTAGATGAGTCTAAAAAGGAATAAATTAATAATCTTAATAGTTAATAATATTTTCATTCATGTTTACACGCAATATTATGTATTATGCATACATGTATATTATATATAATATATAGACTCCGTTAAATCATGTATACAAAATATAATTTATATACATAAATATATAAAATATATATTTTGAATTATATGTACGAAATGAAAAAATATATTTGTACATTAATCACATATAAAAATACATATACAAAATGACAGTATTTACCTTGCAGTTGTCTATTTGAAATGTCGATCTTGCGAAGAATCGGATGAAAATGATCAAGTTGAAGAAAATACCGAGAAGAAATCCGATCTCGATACCAATAAGAATGGAAAGCACAAAAGTGCCTGTCGCTGCGATCGCATCCGTTTCTACAAGAAAGAAAGTATATTATGTAAATTTATTACTTTCTCTTTTCAGTCTGATCTGTGTACATATGAAAAAACATATTACTGACTACTGCTTCCTTTCCAAAGTACTTTTATGATTTTTAAGTCGATCATGGGTAACACAGCACTTATCAGCACTGCTGATAACGTTGCACGTGGAATGTAATAAAAATAAGGCGTTAAAAAGCTTAACGCCAGCAATGCCATAGTACCTGCAAAAAGCAATGTCATCTATTTACTTTTTCTAGCATATCTTTTTTTGTTGTAAGCGTCGTGTCACACGTGTGTCCCATATCTCTCTCTCATTACTTACCTTGCTATTTTATCAAGATTAAAATCGTGAATTTTTCTAATTATGTATGAGATTTTAATTAAACAATTAGATAATAAGACTATATAATAAGAAAAAAATAGTAATTTAAATATAATTTTAGTAATTTTTGCCAAGTTCCTATTTATCATTTCATCTCCTGTTTCTTACATACGAATGAAGACAAATTTAAATTAATGCAGTCATTAAGATTTCAATTACCAGAATATAGACCGGCCATAGGCGTTTGCACTCCGCTGGCACTGCCAACTCCGCTTCGAGTAAATGCACCAGAGGTTGGAAGTGACGACACGAAGCTGCTTAATATGTTACAAACACCGAGAGCCAGCATTTCCTGTGTCGCGTTAATGGAGGCATCCATCGCTATAAAATCATTTATCTATTATATATTTATAACAAGATGCTTGCTTTTGAGCTGTTACATGTCTTATTTACATTTAGCAAAATTTTAATTAAAAGTATTTTAATTTGTATTATATAGAATTGTAAGAAAAAAAAGTTATTCGAAATATATCTATTATTTTATTCGAACAAATTCATTTATTCTTTTTCATAACATATTACATAAAGAATTGAGATAAATCGTCAAATTGAGATATTTATTATATATTTTTAATAAAATGTAATTGGATTTTATTTGAAAAAAAAAATAAAATAATTTTATTAAAAATAAACTCAATTTTATTTTGTTGTGGTTATGGCAATTTGCTGTCTGACTTCGAATTGAAATTATTGAAAAAATTATAGAAATTAATACCAAACGCTTTGGCTATTGCTACATTCACCGAGACGGATATGATAGGAAGTAACCCTAGTCCTAATCCGTAATGAGCGCACATGTCTAAAAACGTGTACGTTTGATTTCCTACTTGCGATGAGAATGGCGGTAATGTTATTTTGGGAATGCCGGCTTCAATTTTTCCTGTAAGATTTAAGATATTGACATGTCATAATACTTCACAAAAGTATGACAAATAAATAAATATGATAAGTAGTACATTTTTAAATAAAATTATTTAGTACATATTAATATATAATTATTAAATAATATTAATTAATAATTAAAAAATGAGTTAAAGATTGTTATAAATTATTAGATTTCAATATAGTTTTACAAATGATTACTCTCTACTGAAAAAAAATCACGTCACAAAGTTACATAAACGAAATCAGGTATGTAATTAAGACAAGTAAATCATCTAACGAATTGTTTCAAATCAGTATGTAATTTTTTAAAATTTATGTAATTTGAAAAGTTGCACGATGGTATGTTTTTTCTTTTATTTCTATCATTCTATCATTCTCTTTGAAGTTTGATAACTATAAAATCATATGATGGATGAAATTATTTCTAATATCATGTGATTTTTAAATTACGCGATTTTAAAAAACCATTGAAAAACTTACTGATTTGGAACAATTCGTTATATGGTTTACTTATCTTAATCACATAATTTCGTTATGTAACTTTGAGACATAATACTTTTTAGTAGGACTATAAATAGACTATTCAATTAGTGGTAGCTTATTTTTAAAAATCATTATATTTATAAAGTATAGAAATAGAGGATATGTATGAGCCAACTGCAGAATTTATTGCACATATAAAACAATATATAAATTTTCAGTTGTACATAAATTAATCAAATATTATACCTCCTACGTTAATAACTTGGTTGCGTGATTGCGTGAGTCTTCTTCAGAAATAATTTAAATAAATGATTACAAATTATTTATAAACGATTACATAAGCAGCGAGATTTCATCTTCTCGAAACTTTAGAGCTAAGCTGTTCCCAGAGTAACGCAAGCTACTTCTATAGCGGTTGGAAAACTGTATAGAGAATTCTAGGTATACAATCATGGACAAAATATTGTCTCTTGAGAATATAAGACTGTGTTATTTAATGTTATGTGTGTTGGCTTATTAAATTTGGCTATTAAATTTGGCTTTGTCAATATAACTGTATAAAAATTTATTGTGTCCTTAATTATGAGTGTAACAAAGATAAGCTACCGACACAAACTGATTATAAAGTACAGTTATTTTAATATTGATGAAACTAAATTTCATATTTAAATGATAGTTTTATATTCTCACCGATAATATTTTGTCCACGATTGTAAACCCAGAATTCTCCATATGGTCTTCAAACCGCCATGTGAGCAGTTCGCGTTACTTTAGGAAATAGCTTAGTTCTAAAGTTTATCTTATTTTTTGAGAAGATGAAGTCTCGAAACTTAATTTTATGCAATCATTTATATTCGAATATTACATTGTATTTTTTGTATCTTATATTAATTTATTAATTTAAAGTCATCTGTTTATAAACTCGAAATAATTAAACTCTCTCTGTTTAATTTGCGTAATCGTTTATATTGTTTCTGAAGAGAGCTTAATCACACAGCCAAGTTATATAATGTAGAGGTATAATGTTTGACTAATTTATGTACAACTGAAAATTTATGTATTTTATGCGAATAAGTTCTGCGATTGGTACATACTCTATATTTCTACACTTTGTTAATTATTATTATAGAGAGAGCCTTTCGAAAATTTGTTTATTTATCATTATGTTTATTTAGTGAGACAACTCAATAATATAATTATAAGTAAAGTCTATACCTGAGAGTCTAAACGGAATGGATCCCGTATTCGCTTCAAATTCGTACGCTATCGTGGATGTAACAAGCACAATGAGAGCGTTCCTAAGAATGGAAAAGTACCAAAGTACCTTTTTTATAATTTCATTTCTGCGAGCATCCTTCTTGTTTCTCATGCAAGGATAGTCAATATCTTTCAGTTTCTAGAGATTGAATTTATATAACACTTCTACGATTATTGTAATCCGTTTATAATTCTAGCACTCACTTTTAAAATTAGAAGAAACATAAAGCTGAAAATCCCGAGTATGAAATCGGTCAGTCGAACTTTATTAATATTTTTAAACAATTGGTACAAGTTGTCTATGATACTTTCCGACTTGTATTTTAATCCTAGAAAGCCCTGCAGCTGAGCGATTGCTATAATGAGCGCTCCCGCTGACATAAAACCCGACGTAACTGGGATTGATATGAAATCCACTAAGAATCCTATAGGAAGAATCATTTAGATATCATATTTATGTCGATATACTTATAAATAAGCTGCTGTAGAAGAGATGATAATAGCAAAACGTGAGTGAAGTGAAGTTTAATTAAATTAATTAGATAATTTTGGAATACAAGCCTAGATTTAATACACCCATTAAAAATTCTACACATCCAGTTAGAAAACACAATAGTATTACGAAATCTTGCGGCATGTCTCGCGTGTACTGTAACGTTAGAAGGGACATCAGAGATGACGGACCAATTGAGACTTCCTTGGTGGTTCCAAGAATAATGTACACGAAACCGCCCACAAAGCAAGAGTACAAACCATACTGTAACCATTACTTTTCATATGATATTTTTAAGGACACAGATAAATATATCAGTAACAGATTAAATAATAATGTGTACTAAATATATGTAATAATATAGGTTGAACTAGAAAAATTAAGTATTTCTTCAAGAAGATAACAAAAGTTCGAGAATGCATTTTTCAAAGCGCAAAAATCAGATTTTAATTTGAAGCAATACATACAGTGAGTACAAAAAGTATTCGTACAGAGAAAATCTTTAAAAAAACTTTTGATGTCGAATCGATACGATAATTTCAACATTAATTTAATGTTAATTCGATGATCATTTCTTGCTGGGTAATTAACAATTTATTCATAAAATGGATTGTATGTTTCTTAAAATTATATATATCAAAAAAATATATATTAATTATAGAAAATATCTGAAAATCATCTGAAAAATAAGAGTTAATATATCATCTGAAAATTAAAAGTTCTGTTATTTGTTCAAAAAGTATTCATACAGTCGAAAAATATAGCTTATAATATTAATTAAAATAATAAATATTAAAAATGCGAAGCTCATTTGTATGTGTTAGAATATATTCATTGTATAAAATTGCTAATTAATGTTTATTTTCTACAAATAAGATTTTTTTCATAAAAAATTTCTTTGTACGCATAGTAGCATTTTGCTCTCACTGTATATACATATAAATATTTACGTTTTATAGTCATTAAATTTAGTTTAAATTAAAGTGAATAAGAAAAATAATGAACGGAACTGTGATACCTGTGGAATCCGTTCAGCTAATATTGCATAAGCCATACTCTGAGGGATCATAGTCAGACCCAAAGTGATGCCCGCTATTAAGTCTGACACGGCTTTGAATCGAGTGTATCGCGGTAGCCATCCGAATACCGGCAGATATTTTGTCGTGAAGCGCGGTTTCTTTTCCGAAATCGAAATCGGCGAGCACTCCTCGTCAGACATCCTCTTCGCGACACTGAACGAAAGCAAGAAATTAACTCGAGACTGCGCTGTCGCGGCTTTTCAGATAGAAAAAAGATATCTTTAGATTTCTAAAAAGATATCTTTAGATTTCTAAAAAGTATCTTGCCCGTCATCTTGCATTTTTTACATTTAATTTTACAATGGCGTAATTGTACATGCAATTATAAGAATTGATCAATTACTATAACAATTACCATTTATAAATATCATATGCATTGTAGAACTTTATGGATCTAAAAAATACTTTATATAATAAAAATCTTGTCATATTTCGCGACATCTTGCATTTTTTACGATAAGATATCTTACAAAAACTCATTCTACAATTACCTAAGTACCGACATACTGATGTTAAAGACAATCTTTCTGAAAGTTCTGCTAAAGTTTAATAGCGTGAAACTGTTAAAATTTAGGTGACTAAGAATAAGAAACTAATAATACTAATTTTATGACTCATTAGTTCTGTAGATATGCATATATATATATATATATATATATAAAAGTTTAAAACTTAAAAGTTCAATTTTTAATTAAATTATGATTATAATGTTATCGTCCGAGTTAATTATCAATGATATGATTATCAATGATAATTGTATTAGAGAAAAAAATTGTAATTTTGCAACAAAATAAGATATTACAAATATGCATACTTATTTATGCAGCATTTGTATAATAAAAATTATGAATTTAATAATGTATTATTCAAATATTTATGTCAATCGCAAATTTAATTGAAAATTTATATCAATTGTCGATAATGTCATTGTTCTTCAATTATTCTCGGACTCTCGGGGTTCCGTATAGTCACGAAAATTTGCTCAGGGCCGACCATCTTTGATAACATCTCGTAGGCGCTTGTAAGTGACATGCTGTAATTGTAAAAGATCCTCTACATAGAAATCATAGACGGCTGAAATCTTAAATCGTAGGAAACTGATCAATTCTAATCGAGTATTCTCTTTATATTTGATTGATTGGTTTCTTACGATTTAAGACTACGACTATCTACGACTTCTATGTAGAGGACTCTTTAAGAATTGATTATTTTTTACAACTACAACCATTTACAAATATATATTATGCTTTTGCAATTGTAAAATGAGTTTTAGGCAGGACATGGAAAGTTATTTTTTAAAAATTACAGTTACTCGTTATCGAATCAAAAAAGTATACGTTACAGTTATCGTTAAGCCTAATTTGATTGTATTTACCTAACCAGCACATATACAATATTTAAAAAATATACAAAAAATGTTTTTTAGTATAAATATTTATTTAATATAAATATATTAAATAAACATTTAAAAAATGTTTTTCAAATATTGTATGCTGATTGAGTAGCATCGCAAGCATATCGTAGCGTCGTGCCATTTAAAAATTGATGCATCAGATTGGCGGACGCAACCAGCTTGCGATCTATGCTGTCTGAAAGAAACGATTGACTGCTGCAGCAAATTAGATTGTAAAATTTGGCATATCATTTTTAATTGGCTGCAGTAATCAATTTTTGATGAATCTATTTTGGCATCAGCCATATCCGCAATGTCAGTATAGGATTCAATAAGCTAACATAAACAAAAATTGGCTGCTGCAACTAATTAAAAATGCTATGCCACATTTAGCCAATCTTTTCTTTTAATGTAATTTTTGAGAAATATATCATTATTTCAAGAATTATTTTACAAATCTACAAATAATAATATGGCTCAATACAATAAAATTAACAATAATAAACAAGAAAGGTTGAGCTAAAACAATAATTATCTATTAATTGAAATAAAAATAGTGATGATTATGCGTACATTATCATAATAAAAAAAATAAAAAAAATAAAAAAATAAAAAATGCATCAAATTACTGTATCAAATTCGAAAGTGCATGTATTTTGTGATTCATAATTGACAACGGTTATGCACTGAAAAAAAATGTAGTCAATTTTAATAAATATTTAGTTGAATACTGCTAATTAAATATTTATTAAATATAAAGATATATTTATTTGATTCAAGTAATGTTAATTTGATTTAATAATCTTTTTTTTAGTGAACAAATATTTATTTACTGTAAGTATTTATTTACTGTAAATGTTTAGTTTGGCAGTATTGAACTAAATATTTATTAAAATTGACTATATTTTTCTCAATGTGCCTATCTGATTATATGACAGAAATTTACGTCGTCCGCAATGATTAGTCATTTTTATGTTACAACTCTTGATACATGTCGCAATATTGCTTCGTCTTATTTCATTTGATTGTTAAATATTGACTACATTTTTATCGTTTGACTCTTTTGGATTTTATTTTATATTTGGACTTTATTTATTAAGAACTTATTTATACAAAGATCGAAATCTATCCAGTTGACTCTCATTAATATTGTTACACGACATCTGTAATATAATCAGATAGGCACCACCGTTGTCTATCATGAATCATAAAATATATGGATTTTCGAATTTGATACAGTAATTTGATGTATTTTTTCATTTTTTTAAATTTTATATTGCTCTTATTATAATAATCTATGCTTATTTTTATTTCAATTTTTAACATAATGACCCAATCAATGTCAAAACGTCTATAATGTTTATTTTGATCATTATTTTTGATAATTAAAGTTATTGTTTCAGCTGTAGCCCTTCTTGTTTATTTTTTGTTAATTATTTTACACTTCCATATGATGTGTCGGACAGATATCTCAGTTTGCCGCATATTTTACAGATTTCAGAAATTATGAAACTATATTCTTAAGGAAAAATTAGAAAATATAGCTATATAAGTGTGGTTACATATTGCTTTTATCAACATTTAAACAAAAAATATTGCAAAAGTACATTTTTTAAACTAATTTTAAAAAAGTAACGAACAGTTTAGTTACTTTTTAAGTAAATCTTCATTGATTGTATCGTACACTGAAAGAAACAGCAAATTAGATAGTAAAATATGGTATAACATTCTTAAATTTGATTGCAGCAGCCAATCTTTTCTTTCAGTGTAGCGTTTTATGAAAGAACGTAGACATAGACGTGCTGATAAAATTGTAATGTCCAAGCGTATTTTCACTATAATTACTAAGTTAATTAAAAAAAGTTATTTTAACCGAATTAAACAAATGTATATAATAAATAATCAATAAATTATTAGACTTACATGATAAACGCAAAAACAGTCATTCGGTAAATATGTCAGTTCTATCTTTCGCTCTTATGTGACAGACGCAATCAAAAACTAAAGTATATATGAACATTGACAAAGATGATAAGGAGAGTTAAAAGGTTTCATGTCATTTTTAATAATATGAACGTTCAAGCCATTTATTTGTTTCTTTATGAAATCTCAAAATTGTGTAGGCTTTAATAGGCTGATAAATAAAAAATAAATAAAAGCCTTTGAGAGCCGGCGTAGGTTATTTGTTACGAATAAGAATTTATTACTATCAGTTACAAATTGAAGTTTCGACTCACGTTAGGGTCCTCTTCAGTGATAAAACGTTGTAAAACATATAATGAGATTTCTATTGACGTGAACAATGTTCAAGCCATTTATTTTTATACAACAATGTTAGCCGTCGAAGCAATTATATGCAGACTACAAGAATTACTTTTCCATCACTTTTAATCATATCTATCAAGATTTATTAAAGATTTATTATTTCCTGATTTAATGAAGATTGTGTTTAGCGATATTATATGTTCGCAAGTTATTATAATATGATCTTCATTAAATCAGAAAATTTAATGAACATCCTATGTGAAAAACCTTGATGCGATTAAAAGTAACAAAAAAGAAATCCTTACAGTCTGCATATGACTGCTTCGATCGAACAGCTAATAACGTTGTCCACGTAATGTAGAAATCTCATTATATCTTTTACAACATCTTGTCGCTGAAGAGGACCGTAAACGTGGGTTGAAACGTATTTCAATTTGTAACTAATAATTTGTAACTAATAATAAATTCTTATTTGCAATAATAATTTGCGCCGACTCTCAGAAGTTTTTTATTTATTTTTGATTTATGAAAATCATTTCAGACGTCAATCTTTTATGTAAAAATTCTTCTTTATCTAAAATATTTTATTCTTCTTTATCTAAAATATTATATTCTCTCAATCAAAACCATGTAAGAATTCATCTATGTAAAGTAATAATTGAATATTATCATGTTCCAATTGAAGTTTCTGTGTGATTTCTTTAATAATGAGTGCTTTTAAAATTCTACTTGTTTGTCCCACATATGAATAGGTTGAATGAATGAAATAAAAAATTGGCTGTTGCAACCAATTAAAAATATTATGCTATATTTTACCATCTAATTTTGCTGCAGCAATCAATCCTTTTTTTCAGTGTACTAATAAATACAAACGACGTGCTGAAAATAATACAAACAGATAAAGGAATTAATTTCTAAAATTAAAAATATCAGATGGCTTTAATCATCAAAGGTTGTTGAAACATAAATTATGCATTCTTACAAAAAAACATTTTCAATTATTTAGCTATTATTTGTAACAACCTTTTCCGCTCACAGTATATATTTGAATGTTCCGTACTTTTTGTCGAACGTTTAGGAAGTGTAGACGAAGTACCAAAAATGAATGAAGTGTTTAGAAAGTGTCAGTACGCTCCATGTATTCTTTGCAGAGTGTTGAGAAACGTATAAGAAACGTTAATGAAAAAAAATTTTAAACGTGCGGGCAATGTGATAGATGTGTTTCGGGCACACTTTACGGAGCATTTGGGGAGTGTATGAATATTCAAACTAAGAGTCAATGGAAAGTCAATGAAGTGTTCAAGAAGCATTAAAATTCTTTGTTCACACTTCTTTGACATTTCGACAAGCTTTACATTTTCATCAGGGTATCAATCAGAAAGCATTTCAATTGATAGGATATTATGAGGAAGAGAATGAGGATGAAGAAAGACAGATTTATTTAAGTATTTGAGCTTACCAATTAACGTACAAAGTGCACGGTCGTGATCTACTCAATTATATGTTAGACCATCTTGTGACTTATGCTCTATCTCGATGCGATGTAATTTGCGATAACAATGGCGATGCAACGATTGAAAAAGTTAATTAGAGCGTGAGCGAAGAACTTCGCAAAACTGAGTGTTGGTATCGGAAAGAATTCGCGTTCGTGTTTCACAAAAAACTTCTATTGAATGTGGCGGGTGGATCTGTGCAGCGCTCGCTTTTGCTACTCCGACCTTCTAGAAGATTCGTGACGGTTATGATTATATCCTTGTGCTTCATAATGTAATGTGAAATAATAATAGTGAATTTTCTAGTAGGTCGGAAGTCAATTTGATGGTTTCGGCGTTAATGTTACGCTCATCTTGCTTTGAATGAATCTCACAGTGAGCCGCTAGTAAAGCGTTGGTTTGCGCTGCAAACAGCAACTTTTAATTAATGAACGTAACATTATCATGCTATGTTTCTTTGATATAGAGAGAAATCTTTTCTCTTTAAATGCATATTCTATTACTGTTGCGAAAAGACGAAGTCGTTGTCATACGTATATTCGATAAAATCCGTTCTAATAAATTTTTATCTTTACAGATAGTGTATAGAATCTAAATGCCTTGAAAATTTAATTTTGATTCAAATTCTTCCTTAGTTCCGTAAAGTGTATATATTGCACATAATGTATTATCCTTATTGTTTATGAAACGTTAAACAAACCCTGACAAATCATACATATCATGCGCTTTACGGAACGCAGTGTTCAGTATGCATTTTATATTTAGAATCAATACTAAAAACTGTAGTTTCAAAATTTCGGAAAAAATCGTTTTTTCCCATTTTTCTACTGATTTTCTTGGTTCCTTTCCCAAAGATAGAAAAATTGGAAATATTTATGTGTTCGTAAGATTTGCCATATTTACTTCTTTCCGAAAAGAAAATAATTTTAGTTTTCTTTCTACAATTTTTGAAAAAAGCGGCTTTTTTAAAATTACAGAATCAACAGGCTATAAATAGGTGTGGGAAAAAGTTTGTGGCGTTTTTCCCGTTACATCTAACGGGAAAAACGTCACTTTTTCTCACATCTAATATTAAAGATAGAGTTGTTTGGTTATTGTTGTATTTTACATTCGGATGGTGACATTAAGGCCAATTCTTCGGTATTGGATTCGGAATCATTTTGTTGTGAATTCGAATACAAAAGATCTTCGCGAATCAGATTTTTCGTTGCTTGTTTCACAGTAATATTGATCCGATCTTCAAAATTTTTACTAGATAAAGCATCATCTGAAAAAAACATTTATCATTAGATTACATTCCAATTATCATTTCGTGATAATTACCACTATAGCTCTTAATTATTTCAATATTAAACAATAAATTTCATATATACGTATAATAATAATAATAATACATACTGTGAAGAACATCTGCGATGCTCTCTTCTTTTTCGATCAAACGAATGTATTTGTTGTCAGTGAGAATGTCGAAACTTTTCACGACGTTGGAATTAAGATGCAATAGCCAGAATTGATTTCTTTCGCTGTTCAATTTTTTCGATAACATTTCAATACCCTGTCGTAGAAAATTACATACAGTTCGAATAGCAATATCATTTATAGATCAATAAAAATAAATCATTCATTGATTTTATTTGGCGAATGTTATCTGATACCTTGATTGAAGTGTAATCGAGACTATTGAATAATTCGCAATTCATGATCAATGGAACGTCGTTTCTAGCTAAACTCATGACTTTCTCACAGAAGGAAGTTACTGCGGGATAATAGAGACAATTTTCGGGTTTTAGCATCATATATCTATTTCCCAGACGAGTCTAAAAAAAAAAATAATTTTAATAGTCTCATTCATGTACACACATAATGGATATATATGTATATATAATATACAGGGTACGTTACTAAAATCCGGACAAATCCGAACAATTTCTTTCCAACAAAATGTTTTTAATGAAAATTTAAATATTACAAAAAATCCTTTTACACTTGGCACTTGGGGGAGAGGGGGGGAGGGGAATCCCTGTAGAGTACAATTATTCAATATATCCTCCATTAGCTTGAATGACGGTCTCTATTCTCAGTCTGAAGCGTTCGCACGCATGCTATAATGTAGCGCTGTCCATGCCGACGAATGCTGCCTCAGTAGCAGCGATCTTTAATGACATCACATTGGGATGTCGAGACTTGTTTGTAACCCTTTCAACTACGCTCCATATGTAGTAGTCCAAGGGATTTAAATCTGGGCTGTTGAGAGACCAGAATGAGCCGAGGCGAGCAACTCGGTTTGTCCTGGCAGTCTCAGAGAGCATCTGTCGTATCTTTAATGTATACGATTTGTATCGAAGATCCTCCTCAGCAATTCGACGCATTTGTTGGCTCGCTTATTATACCAACAATCGATGCTAATTTTCGCAACGATTGTCCTGGGTCATCCAAAATCAGCGCTTGAGTGCGCTCCTTTCAACGACTGTGAGAGTCCTCGCAGTATGTTCTTTCGAGTGATTCTTCCTCGCTGGCATACTGGATTGACAATTGATCTCGGGTATCCAAAGAACCGAATTATTTCCGTTGCTAAGCGCCCAGCGCGAAGGCCTTCGATAATTGCGGCTCTTCGATTATACTCCGTACTTGGTTTCAGCATCGCGGCCATTTTGAGAATATAACTGTTTACTAAGGGTGCGTTTCGAATTTCACATGAAACGCATGATGCATCATTTGTCCTTGTTGTTCACCAATAAGGATAATTCGGAATGCATTTTAGAAGCATCAGGCTTTCTCGGATGCCGAGAAATTTAAATTGAAATTTGTCTGGATTTTGGTGACGCACCCTATAGTACATATATATATATATATACATATATATATATATATATATGTACTATATATAAATATATATTTGTTAAGTATACAGGACGAGTTATAAATATATTTTAAAAATTCATAAGGGGTTTCCCTATAGGCGCATAATATTATTTAATACTAAATCATATTTTAAGCATGTTCTTAGAATATTAAATATAATTGAGAAAATTACTTAAAATTACTAAGAATATTACTTAAAATACTAATATTACTTAATATTAAATAATATTATATTATAAGTTCTAGAAAAAAGAAGAAAAAAAACAAATATTCCTATGAACTTTAGACTCAAATGCTTTGTTATTAAAATAATAGACACAAATAGATTTAAAATAATGACATGAATATCAGATTATTCTGGCAAATGTGTAAAATGATGGAGGATATTTTGAGTATATATATTTCTTATAAACAGAAAAAAATACCCATCTGAAATTTTTAACTAAAAAAAGTCATTGTTTGATACTACAATATCTTTGTACCTTTGTATTATGTATTACTACCGTATAAATTATATCGATCCATTCTTTCAATAACGAAACATTTGCGACCTAATAGAAACATTTATCCTTTTTTTATCTATTAGGTGTACAACTTTGCTTCCGCCGTTTTCCTATAGATGGCTTTAACGGTAAGTGGTGGTCGAAATAAATAGATCATAGATGTCATACAATAAACTTGGGCATCTGTCAACCCCATAGAAACATTAGTCGATTTGTGTCTGCATCATAAAGTTATTCTCGATTGAAAATGTCAGTTTACGAGCCAAATTCTCGTCATTTGCGGGAGGTTTTAATTTTTTGCTTCAATATGAAGAAATCTGCGGCTGAAGCTTATCGAATGCTCTCAAATACTTATGGTGAGGTCGCTATTAGTGAAAAAACGTGTCGTGAGTGGTTTCAACGCTTCAAGAACGGTGATTTTGACGTCCAAGGTCATGCTCTGTATTTGGTGGGACCAGCTCGGCGTAGTGTATTATGAACTGTTAAAACCGACTGAAACAATCACAGGCAATCGGTATCGAACGCAATTGATGCGTTTGAGCTGAGCATTGAAAGACAAACGGCCACAATACAACGAGAGACACGATAAAGTGATTTTGCAGCATGACACAATGCTCGACCCCATGTTGCGAAAGTGATCAAGACATACTTGGAAACGTTGAAATGGGAAGTCCTACCCCACCCGCCGTATTTTCCAGACGTTGCTCTCTCTGACTATCACTTGTTTCGAACAATGGCACACGGCCTGGCTGACCAGCACTTCCGGTCTTATGAAGAAGTAAAAAATTGGATCGATAGCCTATTATCGATATTTGTGGATAGCCTCAAAAGATGACCAGTTTTTTCGACGCGGGATTCGCTACCCGAAAGATGGGAGAAAGTAGTGGCCAGCGATGACAATACTTTGAATCATAAATGTATAACCAGTTTTTTACAATAAAGCCTCGAATTTCGGAAAAAAAACGGCGGAAGCAAAGTTGTACACCTAATATATATAAAAATATACTAAAAGACAAAATTTTATGATAGCAATTTTATTTACTTTGCAATTGACTATTTGAAGCGTCAATCTCGCGGATAGTCGAATAAAAAGGATCAGGTTGAAAAGGACACCAAGAAGGAGTCCGATTTCAATGCCGATAAAAATGGAGATCACAAAAGTCCCTATCGCTGCGATTGCATCCATTTCTGCAAGAAAACAAGTATATTATATGTAAGTACATTGCTTTATCTTCTCGTCTAATCTGTGTACACGTGAAAACGTAATACTGACTGCTTCCTTTCCAGAGTAATTTTATGATTTTCACATCGATCATGAATATCACGGCGGATATCAGCACAGCCGCTAATGTCGCTCGTGGAATGTAATAAAAATATGATGTTAAAAAGCTCAGTGCCAGCAATACCATAGTACCTGCAAAGTGCAATGTCATATATTATTTTTTTCGTTACATCTTTGTTTTGTTCTATATTTATGCCACACATGTATCTCATATCATTATATAATACCTCGCTGTCATGTTGCATATTACACACTATCGCGCCAAGATTAGAATCGTAAATTTCTCTAATTATGCACAAAATATTAGGTGTGTTGAGTAATAATAATAAATTATAAATGATAAAATATAATAATTTTTAATAAGAAATAATAATTAAAGTTCAACTAGGTGAATTAAAATAAAAATAATAAAAACGCTACAAATAGGATGACCAACTCTCGATCAGCCAGGAATATCAACTTTAAAATATCGGAACACAATCAAAAAATTCAAGACTTTTTTAGTGTATGTTGCAAAAACATTTTTCATATAAATAGTCCATTTCAAACGTAATAAGTCGAATATTTCAGAAAATGTGAAAAATATGGAAAAATGTTTCAGATAAAAATTGTATATAGTCTTAAAGAATGCAAATATTGATAAAATTAATTTAAAAAAAAATCAATTTTTTAAGGTCATATAAATGATATCGCCATTTTTTTAAATGAAATTATATATAAAGTGAATCCTCTGATTACTCCGCATATAAAAGTATTAAGGTTAAAGTTGTCGAAAAATCGCAACAGTTATTTTATATTTTATACTGACACATTTTGATATAAAACGTCAAATATCTCATAAATTATTAATTTTTTTATAATCGTGTCTTAATACTTTTATGAAGGGAATTTGAGGTCAAATCAATCATTGGTGTAAAGAAAATACATGGTTGCTTAAAAAAAAAGTAGATAAATGGATATTTTTTGAAATAAATAACTATCTCCGTGTTATTTAAATTTTATATTCATTTATGTTTCAAGTAGAACAACAAGTCATGTCAAAATGATAACGTCAAAATGATATTAAAATGAATCGGAAATGATTAAAAAATGATTTTTAATGATCATTTTAGAATTATTTTGACATTATGATAGCATAACGACTTGTTCTGCTTTATAATAAATCGAGACAAGTGGCTTCCTGCCAACGATTCTTTTAGGACGTCTTTATATGAAGAGATTAATTGAAAATTCGGAACAATTGGCTATCCTAGCTACAAATCAAAGCTAGTTGTTAAATGCTAATATTTAATAAATCCTAATACATTAAGTATATAATCGAACATACACTGAGAAAAAAATGCTGTTGATTCAATTAAAGTCT